>NC_054700.1:9484086-9518730 GCF_016097555.1 Gigantopelta aegis | reverse complement strand
CTAAAAGTCATCAAGAAAATGGTACATTTGTTTTTCATTAGTAGCAAGGTATTTTTATATGTATTATTCACCAGACAGGTATCATGAATGCCATGGTATTTGATATACCAATTGTAGGGGCACTGGTTGGAATGGGAAAACAACCAGAGTATGGGTCCACTGTCGTGAATAGATCCTACGACGCAGCCACCTCAGTTGAGTCCTCTACCGATATACCTAGATCACGTGTCGTTAAAGTGTGTTTGTTTATTTTGTTTAACGACACCACTAGAGCACATTGAGTAATTAATCATCGGCTATTGGATGTCAAACATGTGGTAATATATTTATGACAGTCATCAGAGGAAACCCGCTAATGTTTCCATTAGCAGCAAGGGATCTTTTATATGCACTTTACCACGGCCTTAGACCAGTTGTGGTGTATTGGTTTCAAACGAGAAAATCCACAAAGGTGGTTGAATCCTGCGACGCAAGCATTTCAGGCGAGTATTCACCCGACTGTGAACTAAATACCCCTACCACCCCCACCCCCACCCCCACCACCACCCCCGTGCCATTAAACGCAGTATGCAGAGAGAGAGAGACAGACAGAGACAGAGAGGGTTGATGGAGAGAGAGAGAGAGAGTGACAGAGAGGGTTGATGGAGAGAGGAGAGAGAGAGAGAGAGAGAGAGAGACAGGACAGAGAGAGACAGGAGAACAAGGAGACAGACAGACAGAGAGGGTTGATGGAGAGAGAGAGATAGAGAGAGAGAGTGACAGAGAGGGTTGATGTAGAGAGAGTGACAGAGAGGGTTGATGGAGAGAGACAGAGAGAGAGTGACAGAGAGGGTTGATGGAGAGAGACAGAGAGAGAGAGAGAGGATGAGAGAGGAGAACGAGAGAGAGCGACACGAGAGAGAGAGAGAGAGAGAGTTAATGTCTGAGAGATTGAGAGAGAGAGAGAGAGAGAGTTATGTCTGACATTGAATGTAAACGTTGTTAACATCTTTGTATTAAAAAGTAAAAGTTAATAATTGTGTTCAATTTAAAGGTAAAATATTCCATTAACCATCATATTAGTAAACGATGCTTTCCTACAAGGCTATTTTGTTTTCTTTCTTTTCTTTTCGTTTTTGAAAGCTTGTAGAAAACAGAATCTAAATCTGGCGTTTCCGGAAGTCATGTTTAATGGTTTGATGCGCAAGGAAATGGTTGATTTGCCAACGGTCGATTTTTCTCAATGGCACACTTGGAATCAATATTCCCAGTGATCTACAGAAAAAAAAAAATGAATTGAAGTTAACTAAAATATTGATTTTAAGAAGAAGCATGGGAACAGGTACACTTCTCAGTTCAAGTTCAGTAGTTGTGTTGAATGTTTTATGCTAGGTTAAGACTGTCAACTGCCACGACGAAGTTGGCCAACTCGACGGTTGCGTTGTATTTTCCCCCACCTCCAGACTTACGACGGGTGCTCTCAGAATAACAATTAATGGGTTATACGACGAGAATCGAGTTGCAAGAGCGCCCATACTAACTAGCAAGACGTGACAACAGAAAGTTAGCCAACTGTGTGTGACCAGTTGATAGTCGGAGCCTAGCATTACGTTAATAACAGCACAGTGATGTTGTGGGCGATTCGTCAGATTCGGCTCAGTTGGTAGAGCGCTCGCCTGATGTCATTGGGTCGTAGGATCGAACCATCTCGGCGGGGTCTGTTTTTTTTTTTTTTTTTTTTTTTTTTTTTATCGGAACTTGTATATAAAATGTCGTGGTTTATGACGTCATGTTTGTGATAAAGTGCATATAAAAGATCCCTAGTTACTAATGGATAAGAAAAATGCAGCGTTTTTTTTTTTTGTGTTTTTTTTTCTGAAGACTAAGTGTCATAATTCCCACAGACAGAGCAGCACGGCACATATATATGTAAGTTGCGTTTTTGTGTCTCGACACTGTACTGTCTTGGACGGAGGACCCGGCGAAAGTCGACGCCTGCGCTCATGGCAGGCGTGTTCTACAACAGCTTGCTCTGAATGTGCACGTTAAACCCTATGTCATGGCCTGATCTGATCTGACCTGACCTGACCTGACCTGACCTGTATCGACACCCACACACCCCGCTTCCGATTAAAAGTATTTGTACATAAGCCCATTAAAACCAAAACGTTCTTATATGCAAGTAGTTTTAACCCCCCCCCCCCCCCCCAGCCCAACCCCACCACCTGTAAAAAAAACACCTGGATCTGTGATTGCATTTCCATGTTTGTTTCTGTTGTTTTAGGGCGGGACGTAGCTTGATACAGGTCAGGTCAGGTCAGGTCATTTGGACTAGTCAGTGTGGGATCGAACCCGCCGGTGGGCCCATTGGGCTATTTCTCATTCCCGCCAGTGCACTACGACTGCCATCTTAAAGGTCGTGATATGTGCTATCCTTTCTGTGGGATGGTGCTTATAAAATATCCCTTGCTACTAATGGAAAAATGTAGCGGGTTTCCTCTCTGAGACTATATGCCAAAATTACCAATTTTTTTACATCCAACAGCCGATGATTAATAAATCAATGTGCTCTAGTGGTGTCGTTAAACAAAAAAAACTTTTTACAGGCGAGCACTGAGATAGTTTGGTAGAATGAGCAGTTTACATGTACAGATGATATACTTAGTGATTTCAGGCGCGGATCCTGTGGATGGTCCGGAAGTCTGAAACCCCCACCCCCGGTTCAGATTTTTAAAATTCATTTTAAAGTGGGTTTTTTTTTTTTTTTTTACATAAGTGCATTAAAAAAAACAATGTACAAGTAGTTTTGACCCTCCCCGCCCCACACCTCTCCCACCCCCTCCGGTAAATACAAATATGGATCCGTGCCTGCATTGCGGTCTGTTTATCTGTTGTTTAAGTTCCTCGTCTGATCCCGTGCACCATGGACGTCACGGTGTCGCGGCACATGTTATTATGTTTCCGTAAGTACATTTAGAAGGGACCCCACGCAGCTATTCATTAGTGGTAGTGAGTGTCAACGATCCCACTCATGAACCATGCTTTCAACTGTGTCCAGCAGGTTAGTGGTGAATGCCCCAGAGCAACGCCCTGAAACCTTTATGGAAAAGGGAGCGGGACGTAGCCCAGTGGTAAAGCATTCGTTTGTCAGTCTAGAATCGATCCTCGTCGGTGGGCCCATTTAAGCTATTTCTGGTTCCAGTCAATGTTCCACAACTGGTATAACAATGTCGTGTTATGTACTATCCTATGCTGCATATAAAAGATCCCTCGTTGCTAAGTAATCAAAATGAGTAGTCCAATTTTCGTGGCGGTAGCGAGTTTCTTCTCTCATTATATGTGCGGTCCTTAACCGTGTGTCCGACGCCATAATAACCGTAATTAAAAATTTAAAATGTGTTGAGTGTTTCTTGAATTAAAACATCCCTTACTTCCTTAAAGGGACTGTCCTGAGTTTGCTGCTTTGTAAGATGTTTCCGACTAATAAAATATTTCTACGATTAAACTTACATATTAAATATATTTTCTTGTTTAGAATATCAGTGTCTGTACATTCAATGTATTTCTGGCCGTCTTAATGTTTGTTAGAAGCCCATACTGGATTTTGTCTTCAAATAATTTCGTACGTACGAAAAAAACAATATTTTAGGAAATAAAATGAAATCTAACCTAGTACAAATATTAGGACGATTGACAATTGGCAAAGGAGTTAACGTACACGTTTAGAGCAAGCTGTTGTAGCGCACGCCTGTCTTGGGCACAAGAGCCGGCTTTTCTGTCCAGAACAGGAAAGGAGGGACCGCCTGCACTGGCAGGTGCAAGGGAGCACCAGCAGCCCAGTCGAGGTTGGTAGCAGGCGGGAGGTGGTATGGTGCTATGTAATTTGGAATGTTCCCTAGGATTAAGCCAAAGGGAAACGATCAGAAACACGTTTAATATACAGCCACTACTATTTCATGCAGAACAATATATTTAATATGTAATTACACTTGTTAGAAAGTCTATGTTAGTCGATAACATCTTAAAAATTGCAGCAAACTCAGGAATGTTCCTTTAATTTCCTTTGGATGTAAACCCTAAACAAGAGAGAAGAAGAGTCAAATAGCATCGTCAAGTAACTGACTGTCGAATGTTGCCGAATTAAAACCAATCTAATTAAAATTAGCTCCCCGATTACATGTGGATCTAACACCAGCCAGTTGGAGATCATGTCCACCAATCAAAACCTTACTTGCAGAATCCTGCCAGTGATTTAAAAATAATTTGAAAACATTCCGAATTATCCTGAAATAAATAATTAATAATGTAAAACTGAAGACTGATTTAGTTTTTTGTTTTTATATATATATAAATAAATAAATAATTTTTAATGTAAAATTGAAGACTGATAACCCACCCCGTACGTATTGGTATGGTTCGCTGTACTGCGGCCACTAAAATAGACTCGCCCGATATTTTTAGAATTTGTATGCTCCCAAATAACGTGATTGGTCAATATTTAAATTATTATTTACAGACGAAATGTTACCTGGACATTGGGGACTACGCAGTGTTGTTAGTTTTAAATCACTGGCAGGATTCTGCAAGTAAGGTTTTGATTGGTGGACATGAGCTCCAACTGGCTGATGTTAAATCCACATGTAATAGTGGAGCTAATTTTAATTAGATTGAATTAAAACGGACTTATAATGTCGTTAACCTCATGCGTCCACGTCTTTAACCTGCCGCTGAACCTGTTGATTATTCCTGAGACGACGGTGCCAGTGAACTTCAAGACTCGGAAATAATCCGGTAATCACAGCACGTGGCTTGTTCTACATATTACTACAATTCACGAAACGGTAACGGGCCTCCATGCGGCGTAGGGCGGGGTTTAGCTCAGTCGGTTGAATGAATGAATGAATGAATGAATGAATGAATGAATGAATGAATGTTTAACGACACCCCAGCACGAAAAATACATCGGCTATTGGGTGTCAAGCTATGGTTCAGTCGGTTGAGTGCTCGCTCGAGGTGCTTGCGTCGCAAGATCGAACCACCTCGGTGGATCCATTCAGCTTATAGATTTTTTCTAGTTCCAGCCAGTGCACCACAAACTGGTCAAATGCCGTAGTATGTGCTTTCCTGTATGTAAGAAAGTGCATATAAAAGATCACTTGCTGCATTAGGAAACATGTAGCGGGTTTCCTCTGATGACAGAGTTAAATTATCAAAGGTTTGACATCCAATAGCCGATGAGTATTTAATCAATGTGCTCTAGTGGTGTCGTTAAACAAACAAACCTTTAACCATGCGGCGTTTTTCAGGAGCCACGTGAATGAACGAAAACGAAAGGTAGTTTAGGTTGTATTTTTGTGTGTGTGTGTTTTTAGAAATACTCCAGCAAATACGCCAGAGGCCAGACCATATCCACAACAACAACAACAAACTGAAATAAGTAAATAGTAAATGTCTTTACAAGTAAGGCGGTGTAACAGAAGGAAAGAACGAAAATAAGAATAAATGAAAGGAAGGATTACTTGATAAATGACCTCCAACCAGTTTTTAAGTAATGGGGGTAAACATTAAATACTAACCTCTTTGTGACTTGACCGCATGTAAAAGTTAAAATGTTTTTGTTTAACGACACCACTAGAGCACATTGAATAATTCATCATCGGTTAATGAATGTCAAACATTTGTTAATTCTGACATGTAGTCATCAAAGGAGACCCACTACATTTTTTCCAATGCAGCAAGTGGTCTTTTATATGCACTTTCCCACAGACAGGAAAACACATGCCACGGCATTTTACCAATTGTTGTGCACTGGTTGGAACGAGAAAAATGTCAATCAGTTGAATAGATCCATTGAGGTGGTTCGATCCTGCGACGCAAGCTCCTCAGGTGAGCACTCAACCGACTTGGCTAAAGCTGTATCATAACCGGATGCGAGCGACGCGAACGACGCGACCAATTATTTTAGAAATCATTGATTTCAACTGCAGTATCCTAACCGCACGCGTACGGACCACCGACTCGTAGTTATCAGGGGGAACCCGCTACGTTTGTTTTTCTAATGCAGTAACGGATCTTTTATATGCACTATCTCACAAACATTAAAGCACATACCACGATCTTTGACCAGTTATGGTGCATCGGTTGGAATGAGAAAAAAAGCCCAATCATTGACGAATATTCAGATCAACATGACAGATCTATCACGTTCGAACCCTATCACAGATCGTGCTGTGATGTCACGTTTACCAGATGGTGCGAATAAAACTAGCAATGTTGTTAATTGAAAGGACTGTCCAATGAATTTATCTTGTCTCGTGTTGCAATAACTATGTTTCATTTCCTAATTGTCACGTAGGCGGAATCTTGCTCAGACAGAACATAACTGTATTACACTCGGTTACCATGCATTCACTGATTTATCTTCTCCGTCCCAAACTGTGCCTGACAACGATTTGATTAAAATCGGTTCTACAGATCTATAACTTTTACCTATGGATCTGACATCATCCCGTTGACATTCATGACTTTTCATTTCACCAATCAAAACCTCGCTTGGATGCTGTCGCCTGGACATGGGATTCAGCGCAATGATGTCAGGTCTACTAGTAAACCAGTAGAGCTGATTTCAATCATAATGTGCCTGGCAACTGGTATATCAAAAGATGTGGTATGTGCTGACCTGTCTGGTGGAAAGTACATATAAAAAGACCCCTTGCTGTTAATGGAAATAAAAGGTAGAGGGTTTCCAATAAAAATTGTGTCACGATTACAAAATATATTTATTAGAGTATTACCAGATCCAAGGAGGATACGCCTCACCACACCACCCCGAATATATATCCATCTTGCTGACTTGTTTTGGGGTCTTTTTTGTTGTTATTTTTTCTTTGGCTTTGGAAAGTAATGGGTTGCCTTTTTCATGAGTTTATCCATGCATCTTTTTTTTCTCTTATTGCACTCCCCTCAATATTTTCTGAATCTGCCCTTAAAACATAGGCGTCAGAAGATGTGTGCAAGTGGGTGGTTACCAATTATATATGTATTATTTCATACACAACATTTTACGGCTAGACTGGAGAGTCCATAACCTTTAGAGGTTTCCAGTCAGTGATAACACGACTGGTGTATCAAAGGCCGTGGTATGTGCTATCCTGACTGTGGGATGGTGCATACAAATGAACACTTGCTACCAATGGAATACTTTTTTGTTGTTGTTGGGTTTGTTTTGGGTTGTTGTTTTTTTGTTGTTGTTGTTTTTTTGTGGGTTTTTTTTGGGGGGGGGGGTTGGGAATGGGAGTGGGGTTTGTTTAGTTTTTTCTCCTTTATTTTTTTTTTTTTTTATTATTTTTTTTTTTTGCTGGCTAGTTTTTTTATTGTGTTTTTTTCCGGTTGCTTATTTTTCTTTTTGTATTTTTATGGGATTGTTTGGGGGTTTTCGGTTTGTTTGGTTTTGTGTGTGTGATTTTTTATTTATTTATTGATTTTTTAGGGGGAGGAGGGGAGTATCAGTTTATTGCAAGTGACCACATTATCTTAAATGTTATCAAATTAGAATATACGCTAATATTTTGCTTTGTTTATGTTTGTTTGTTCGTGTTTTTTCTTCTCTTTCCTCTTTTAGAATAAGCATTAATCCTCACCTAAGTAGTTATTTTCGTACTCGTGCATAGTTGACCTTCATCTAGGACACGAACAATACACTATTCAGCGATGTTTTCGTATTCAGAAAGAAAAAAAAAAAGAAAAAAAAAGCCAAAGAGTGGAATAAAAGCGTTATTTTAGTTTTTCGTCTATTTGTGGTTCCAACGTCACCACTAAAATATGTATTTTGCTGGTTGTTGTTGGTGTTTTCGGGGAACACTTTAAAAAAAATTATCTACTGACGATATGTACATAATTAATTAATTATTAGCATGGTTTACTGTTTCTGAACTTAAGATGAATTTACGACGAACAAATTTGTAACTTGATTCTAAATATATAAAATTGCCATTGGATTTGTATGAATGTGTGTGTATGTGTGTGTGTGTGTGTGTGTGTGTGTGTGAGAGAGAGAGAGAGAGAGAGAGAGAGAGAGAGAGAGAGAGAGAGAGAGAGAGAGAGAGAGAGAGAGAGAGAGAGAGAGAAAATATGTGTGGGTTTGTTGGGGGTTTTTTTTTTTTGGAGGTGGGGGGGGGGGGTGTAAAGATTTATTGCCCCCAAAACATAGACAGGTGAACAGGTTAGGGAGCCGTGGTCACTGCCTTACAAAGTACATATTTAAACAATAGTATCTAAACAAAATATGCTATTTAAATATGTTAATGCTTTCTATGATATTTTTAAGACGGAAAGGGAGAGAGAGAGAGAGAGAGAGAGAGAGAGAGAGAGAGAGAGAGAGAGAGAGAGAGAGAGAGAGAGGAGGGGGGGGGGAGAGGGGGAGAGTGGGGGGAGGGGAGGGGGTGCAACAGCAGTAGATAATTATAAAGAAGTTGTGTGGATACTGAGAGAGTATTAGAGAATGACATTTTAATTAGTACTCTATTTCCAAGTGAAGTTTCAAAGCATTATTTTTAATTAAAACATTCTTTCAAAGAGTGTTTTATAGGGTGTCCATTGCTTATGAAATGCTTCATAGTTGCAATTTTTGTAATAAATATATTTTTCTATTTCAAAATTATTTTGTAGAATATTTTTCGCGGCATTGAAATGTAAATTTCTGTTTTGTATTTTCATACTGTAAATATAATATTTTATGTTGATAGTCAGCCAATTTACAAAATCACCTTTTTCGTTGTTGATCATGCCTAACATAACTATGTCTCTGCTTAGAGTGATATTAATTCCAGTTTCATTTCTTATCCATTCTTCTATTGCTTCCCACAGAGAATGTACTAAACTACATTCAAATAGAAGGTGTTGTATGGTTTCAGGTGATTTGTTGCAAAACCTACAGGCATTGGAATCAATATAATTAATCATATTTGGAAATTTGTTAGTTGTAGGAATTCGGTGTATGATTTTATACTGAAACCAAGATAATGTTGTGCTTTTGACAGATCTAAAGGGTAGAATGTAATATTTTTCACAATCATATATATCATAGATATATCCTTCTTTAGAATATTTTATTTGTGATTTTGGAATGGTGGTTTGAGCGTTCAGTAAACCATATATATGTTTGCAACCTTTCTGATCTTTGAACAAAACATTTAAGTTATATGGAAGAACAGGATTTTGCAATGCTATAAAAATGTCATCATTTAAATTATCTAGGTTGTAAATGAATGATTTTATAGCACTGACCAATGAAGCATATTCCAGAAAATTGGTAATTATGTCGTATTTCTCTATGAACTGTTCATATGTTAGAAAGTCTCCTTGTTCTTTCAACAAATCGTTAATAAAGATAATACCTTTTGAGATATATCGTTTTAGTATAAATGGCTTTTATCTATACATATTTTACTGTTGAACCAAATATTGATCTGGAGAATATCATCTACGTTTACTGGAATTTGTTTTTCTTGTATCCGTAACCAACTAACCAATGTGTCTCTCCAAAATGTATTTTTTATTGAACTTTTTTTACAGTATAGAAATTGGTCGCCATATATAATTAAATCACGTGTTGATATATTTGTAGAAGCTTTGAACAAAATGGTCCATTTTGGGTTATTTAAAAATATTCGTCGGATCCACGAACTTTTCAAAGCGGTCATAAAATTATTTATGTTTATCATTTTGATGCAACCATTTTTATAGTCTTGCGTTATTAAGTTTCTTTTAAGTTGTTCACGGCCGCTATTCCAAATAAATTGGAAAAATAATGTATTTATATGTTTTAGCAAACGTTCGCTTGGATTTGGTAATGTGTTCAGTAGGTATGTTAGTTTAGGAACTATTAACGTTTTCAGGACTGTAATTCTTCCTAAAACAGTAAGTTTTCTGATAGACCATAGCTTCATTAATTTTTGTATTTCGATAATCTTGGGATTATAATTTAAATCAATAGGTTAATGGAAAAGTTAATACCGAGAAGGTTAAACTGTGTACTGCCCCATTCTAGTTTCCATCGAGTGTGATGGTAAACTTCATTAGAAAATTTCTTGCTACCTATCCAAATAGCTTTTGATTTGGTGTAGTTAATTTTTAGGCCAGATATTTGTGCATAATAATCTAGGATAGATAGAATACCCTGCAGGGACTCAGGAGAGCCGTCTAAAATAAAACTTGTGTCGTTTGCATACTGCGATATTAAATATTTTTCACCATCTATAGTGATACCTTTTATATTATTGGAGTTTTTTTACTATGATAGCGAGGATTTCAGCACATAAAATAAATATATAAGGAGACAAAGGATCGCCTTGTCTACAGCCCCTTTCTAGTTTAAATGGCTCTGAAAGAAATCCATTCTGAATTACTCTAGATACCGAGTTACTATATAGTGTTTTAATCCAGGCTTTCATTGATGTTTTGAAGTTAAAAATGTCTAAGGCTTTATTGATAAATGACCAAGATATTGAATCAAAAGCTTTTTCGAAATCGATTAATAATAGTAAACCAGGGATATCCTGTTCTTCGGTATAATGCTTAATATCATAAATTAATCTAATGTTTTCACCAATGTACCTTCCGAGAATATGTGTGTTGTGTTTGTGCGCGTGCATGAGCAATATGTGTATGTGTGCTTGCTTATGTGTATCTGCGCGAGCGCACGTGTATCTATATGTGTATGTGTGTGTATTTGATTCATTTCGCTTTAGCTTGGAATGCCCACTTCCAATTGTAGATGGCGGAAACATACCCACAGATTTTAATACTGAAAATGCTTTCAGTATCTTTTGGCGCATTGACAGAAAGTAATATGTTGAAATTTGGAAACAGGAGATAAGTGCCAAGATCCTAAACAGTAGTGATGGTGCACACAGTTCATCAAAGCACTCTGGATTCTTACGCGTCGATTTCCTGGAATTATCGATGAATTGTAAATGGAATATTGTTGTTTAGGTAATGTTCTTACTCGTTTTTCTACGTTCGATTGCATCCTCAAGTAGTATTTCTCATAAATGTCATAAATGCCCACTTTTCTCTTCTCCCACATAAATCACCAGCTGAAAATAATAGCCATCGCATTTATCTCAAATATTACAGGGAAAAAACACAAAAAACCACACGCTGTGGAATCGACTAATTACTCTTGTAAACATAGGTTTAATGAATCCGCCGTTTTGTCGATAAAAACGTTTAGACCATAAAAAAGAAGAATGACAATAATTGGGTGTTGCTCTTTCTTGGAGTGTTTACAGATACATGTACCTTGTTTTTACCTTGCGGTATTGTACAATGAGTTCGCTGTCACTGTATGATGCTTCTCACTAATAGAGTATTTTCTAAAATATATGTTCATGTTTAGATTATCAGTTTGGTTGTCTTCCTGTCCCAACCGGTGTTCCGTGACTGGTATAGTGAATTCCGTGGTATGTGATGTGCTGTTTTTGGGAACGTAAATAGAAAAGAGCCCTTGCTGCTAACATGGCAGGTTATTACCTTTGTTGTTAAGATCTGATGTAAATTAATTCAGTTTATTCTTTCATTTTAAAACTGGGGATGGTGGTGGTGGTGGTGTGGGGGAGGGGGAGGGGGTGTCATATTCCCGATGTTTTCATTTCGGCATCGAGGTTCCTGTAGTCTCTGTCTCTGTCTCCGTTTGTCTCTGTCTGTCCCTATGTAGGTGTGCTGGGCAAAGACGTTGTGGTCAGGTCTAAACTTCAAATGCGTGATACCATCTTCCACCAGAATATAGCTCTGTCTGTCTATCTATCTGTCTGTCTGTCTGTCTGTCTGTGTCGCTCTCTCTCTCGGTCTCTGTGGGCCCATTTGGGCTATTTCTCGTTCCAGCCAGTGCACTACGACTGGTATATCAAAGGTTGTGGTATGTGCTATCCTGTCTGTGGGATAGTGCATATAAAAGATCCCTTGCTGCTAATCGAAAAGAGTAGCCCATGAAGTGGCGACAGCGGGTTTCCTCTCTCAATATCTGTGTGTACCTGACGCCATATAGCCGTAAATAAAATGTGTTGAGTGCGTCGTTAAATAAAACATTTCCTTCCTTCCTTCCTCTCTTAGGGGCGGGACGATGCGCGGTCGGTGTGGGATCGATCCCCGTCAGTGGGCCTATTGCGCTATTTCTCGCTCCAACCAGTGCACCACGACTGGTACATCAAAGGCTGTGGTATGTGCTATCTTGTCTATGGGATGGTGCATATAAAAGATCCCTTGCTGCTAATCGAAAAGAGTAGCCCATGAAGTGGCGACACCGGGTTTCCTCTCTCAATATCTGTGTGGTCCTTAACCATATGCCTGACGCCATATAGCCGTAAATAAAATGTGTTGAGTGCGTCGTTAAATAAAACATTTCTTTCTTTTCCTCCCTCTCTCTCTCTCTCTCTCTCTCTCTCTCTCTCTCTCTCTCTCTCTCTCTCTCTCTATGTGTATATATCTCTATATATTTATGTCTATGTCTCCGTCCCTCCTTCTGTCTCTCTATCTCTCTGTCTGTCTGTCTCTCCCCCACCCCCACCCTCTCTCTCTCTCTCTCTCTCTCTCTCTCTCTCTCTCTCTTCTCTCTCTCTCTCTCTCTCTCTCTCTCTCTCTCTCTCTCTCTCTCTCTCTCTCTCTCTCTCTCGCTCAATTTGCCATTCAAATAAACACAATAACATAGAATCGTTGGTTCTGACGAACACATTGTAAAATACCCAGCTCCACAAAAAAACTTTATTAACTCTCTGTGCTACCGGAAATGCCTTACATGTTTTTGTGAACGTTTCTTCTTAATCATTTATTGTAAATATTGAAAGACAGAATCGTGTCACTGGGACCTGTGTCTTCTGCACGCGCCTGGAATCTGCTCTATTCATCAAAACAGTTCATGAATTGAAGAACAAAAATGCAGGATATGTCTTTTCGCTGATCTTTGGTTGTTCCAAATCGATCAGTATCATTATTATCGAATCGGTTGAGAAAGGGCGTGGGACGGTAATACGTAATACGTAGGTGAGATCATTTAATCACGCCTCATATCAGTATTGAGTAAGAATGGTCAACAACATGTCAACAAGCACGGTCATAATGTAATAGCCATCATTATGGTGTTTTCAAGTTATATAATAACATGCAATGAAAGAGCCAGTCAAATTTTAAAAAATAAAAAAATAAAAAATCCAAAAAATAAAAATCAGCCAGACGACCAACCAAACAGTCATGAATCAAACAAAATTATAGTTGCCTCCCCCTTTTTGTCTGGTGAGGGTCGGGTTCCAGAAAACATGTTTCCTTATTGAGCCTAAGATTGCGTTAAGGTTTTGTTACTGATTGCTACGAATGGTCGATAGCATGTCTACTACACAGCCAAGGCCACTCTATCTTGATCTTGCACACATGTAACTAGATACGTGCACATACACTAAGGTTCACATCACCGCTGCCACCATTGGCATATTTATCATCCGCACCACAACCGTCAATACAAGGGGCTGAGAAAGCATATAAACTAATAGCAGCTCAATAACTGTGAAGACAGCGGTTCAAAAATAGAAGACAGTGCACGGTGTTCGGATGAGCAGCCTTCATAAAATAGTCAATAGTGTCGTTTGCAAGGTTTAAGGCGGCACCACACGATACGATGATAACGACGTCACTAGAGCACATTCATTTTTTATTTTATCATTGCTATTGGACGTCAAACATATGGTCATTCTGTCACTGTTTTTTTAGAGGAAACCCGCTGTCGCCACATAGGCTACTCTTTTACGACAGGCAGCCAGGGATCTTTTATTTGCGCTTCCCACAGGCAGGATAGCACAAACCATGGCCTTTGTTGAACCAGTTATGGATCACTGGTCGGTGCCCAGTGATAAAGTGCTTGCTTGTGGGCCCGTTCCAGACAGTGGGCTCGTTTCAGACAATGCACCATGTGTATATCAAAGACCATGGTATGTGGTATCCTGTCTGTGGGATGGTGCATATAAAAGATATCTTGCTACTAATGGAACAATGTGGCGGTTTTCCTCTCTAAGACTATAAGAATTACCAAATGTTTGACTTCCAATAGCCAGTGATTAATAAATCAATGTGCTCTAATGTTGTAGGTAAACAAACCAAAACTTTATCTTGTACAAGGCACTCGTATTGTGTGTCGTCACCTTTAGGTTTTAGCAGTCGAATTCTATATTGTTCTTCTTATTAGTTCTGTTCTATTCGAGAAATGTCTGCCACTGCTAGAGAATAGAGGTATATTAAGTCGAACGTTGCTTAAAGTTGAATTTGAAAACCTTCAATAAACAGCTGCCGCTGCTTTGTTTATGGATACGTGTTTCAGTATTACATGTTTGGATCACTCACGAATTGCTTATAGCCAAATAACCTTACAATATGTACACACTTGTATTTTCCTCCTACTGCGGCTTCGATTTCGTCTTCATCACCATCTTTTTTTTCTTCTTCCTCTTCTTCGAAAATGTTCTTCAATAAAATCTCAATCTCTCTCTCTCTCTCTCTCTCTCTCTCTCTCTCTCTCTCTCTCTCTCTCTCTCTCTCTCTCTCTCTCTCTCTCTCTCTCTGTGTGTGTGTTGTGTGTGTGTTACACTGCAAGCTCTGACATTATCTCTCCCCCCCCCCCCTCTCTCTCCTCTCTCTCTCTCTCTCTCTCTCTCTCTCTCTCTCTCTCTCTCTGTGTGTGTGTGTGTGTGTGTCTGTGTGTGTGTGTTATCTAATAACATATGATTAATTTATCAATCAGTCATTCACTGTGATCCAGTGGTATCGTTAAACAAAACAAACAAGTCGACATACGAGCCATTTCCAATGTCATTAAATTCACCATCACTATCTCTCTTTCTCTGTTTCAGATACATCGCCATCGTGTTTCCTATTAAGGCACACATCGTCTGCACGAAGCGCCGCGTCATCTTCGTCATCATGCTGGTATGGACGTTGTCATTGCTGTGCGCGTCGCCGACCGCGGTCTTCAACATGGTCGTGCCGTCTGAGATCGGAGTCCACTTCTGCCTGACGAACTTCCCCGGCAGCCACTTGACATACATGAAGCTCTTTAAATACTCGGAGAGCATCCTCTTCTACTTCGGCCCTCTGCTGGTGCAGCTGGTATGCTACATCGTCATCGGCAAGCGTCTGTTCATCGGCGTCGAGCGGCTCCACAGACAAGTGATGAGTCCCTGCGACGGCCCCAATCGCCGGATCCGCACTTCAGAGGCAATCAAAGCCAGGAGAGGGGTGGTCAAGATGCTAATTGCCAGCGTAATCATTTATTTCCTCAGTTATTCCCCGCATCAAGTGCTGCTCTTCTACAACTCCTTCTCCGCGGTCCCCTTCCACCAGACTTGGGTGTTCCTGGTTCTGACAACGACTCTGGCGTACATCAACTCGGCAGCTAATCCCATCCTGTACTGCGTGTTCAGTCAGAACTTCAGGAAGAAGTTTCACGTGATGTTGTGTCGGGCTCAGACTTGTCACGGCGGCAGCGAGAGCGACAGGATGGTGGGGATGAACAATTACACGGAGTACACCACGCTGTTCAGGCGGTCGACGAAGAAACCCGCCCTCAACAACTTCAAACACGATTCGGCCATCAGTGTTGTTTAGTTGACGTCAGGAGGGTGTGTGTGTGTGTATGTGTGTGTGGTGTGGGTGTGGGTGTGGGTGTGCGTGTGCGTGTGCGTGTGTGTGTGTGTGTGTGTGTGTGTGTGTGTGTGTGTGTGTGTGTGTGTGGTGTGTGTGTGTGTGTGTGTGTGTGTGTGTGTGATGTGAAGTGTATACTCTGTGTGAACCCTTGTCGTTGTAATCATGCGATGGTTTACTGTTCCGGAACAAAAAAGAAACAAAACAAAAAAAGAAGAAGAAAAAGAATATGTGGAGTTAAAAAAATAGTAATAAAGTGGATTTTAGTCCCTTATCAGGTGTCTGTGTGTTCGTGTCGGTGTACAATGCAGTTCGCTCGTTGGTCATGTGATCAGTGTTACTTGGGAATTTAGGGTAGCCAGGAATATATATTGGGGGGGGGGGGGGGGTTGCACGCAAATCGCTACCGCTCCGCCAGATGTCATACGACAGCCTTTAAAGGTACTACGTCAAAGTTCCAATAATGACGGTTATCGCCAAACAATTTGTTTTAATTTTTCTTTTTAAACATAAATTTTATACCTTCAGCTATACGTCTATACAAAATTACAACCAAATAATTGTTTTTAATAGTAGACTTTTTTTACGGTGTGTTGGGGGAGGGGGGGAGGGGGTCTTGAGAGTGTGTCACACGCATTTACTAGTGACGTCACTGTTTTATGCGTACAATTAGTTTACTTAGATTTTGTTGCGGTCGACTGACAAAACAACCCAAAGATGGTGGCCATGTTATATTTAATCACAAATGATTCACCCCTCTTGTTGTCCCGTGTAAGATTTAAAAATGATTATTCTAGAGTTAATTGTGGAAAAATTATGAGTGGGATCGTTTACTGTGTAGTTATTTATTACAAATAAATGTGAAAATAACGAAATAATGTAGTCTCAACATTTACACAGGTCCTTTAATGTACACGTCACGGGATATAGTTCAGTAGATAGAGCATTCGGCTGATTTGCAGGATTGAACCTCACTGGCGTACTCATTGGTTTTGTCTCAACCAGTGTCGTGCGATAGGTATATTAAAGGCAGTGGTATGTACTGTCTCGCATTTGAAAATGTGGATTAGAAACGAATCCTTGCTACTAATGAAAAAAACCATATAGCGGGTTTCCTCTGAATTGTGAAAAGTTTTAAATCCAATAGCCGATGATTGATTAACTTATATGTTGTGGCTGTGTCGTCAAAGAAACTAGCATCCACTTCCTGCACCCTCCATGTACATATGTAAACTAGCATCCACTTCCTGCACCCTCCATGTACATATGTAAACTAGCATCCACTTCCTGCACCCTCCATGTACATATGTAAAATACTATTTCAAAACCAAATGTACAAAAACAATAAACCATTCTAACCAAGCATCGTCTACAAGTGTATTCCTTGATTGAATGTCCACTCTACCACACAAATACACACACCACCACCACGCCTTTTGATTGATTGATTGACTGATTGACTGACTGACTGACTGACTGACTGACTGACTGACTGACTGACTGACTGACTGACTGACTGACTGACTGACTGACTGACTGACTGACTGACTGACTGACTGACTGACTGACTGATTGATTGATTGATTGATTGATTGATTTGATTTGATTTGATTTGATTTGATTGATTAAAAAGATTGATTGACTTGATTGATGATTGATTGATTGACAGATTGATTGACTGAATGATTGATTGATTGACTGTTTGGTTGACTGATTGATTGAATGCCTGATTGATTGATTGATTGATTGATTGATGGATTGATTGACTGACTAATTGGTTGACTGACTGACTGGCTGACTGACTGACTGACTGGCTGACTGATTGATTGATTGATTGATTCACTGATTGATTGATTTCTACTATTATTATCTTTGAAATTACGGTGAACCCAATCCAGTTGTTATTTTATGGAATAACATTCCCCTCAATCAAACCCACAATCATCATTTGTGTTCCCTGTACAAACTGTTCCTTGGACCAATACTATCATTCTGGAATAACAGCACTATTCAGCGAAACTATTTCGAGAGACACAAATTTAGCACTCTACCATGCACATTAAAATTTACCAGGAAGCGACTTTACTTCCGAAACCCGTAAGCTACCATAATTGCAAACCGTCATGCATTCATTTGTCTGTTGCACGTCCGCGGAAGACTGTAATAAACACACTCTAAATTCGGCTTCCAAATGACTCCCCATTTCGTCCCTGCCGATCACAGATAACAATTACAACCACTAATTATTAGTAATCGTAATCCGTTTTCGTCCTGTCGTCTCGGCTGTTGCCATTTTCGCTAATCATCTACACTTCGGTAACAAAAGATGTGTCACATACATGAGTCTCAAATCACACACGTAAGCGCAAGGGCAGATGTCGCTTTAAAAGTATATAATCCTCTGAACTTCATGTTGAAATTACCGGTGCCTGAACCGCAATGATGTGGGCACGTTAATATAGTTCCCTTCCCATGCAGCTCACCGGCCTCGGTGGCGCAGTGGTTAAGCCATCGGATTACAGCCTGGTAGGTACAGGGTTCGCAGCCCCGTACCGGCTCTAACCCAGAGCGAGTTCTTAAGAGCTCTGTGGGTAGGTGTAAGGCCACTACACCCTCATCTCTCTCACTAACCACTAAACAACTAGCCCACTGTCCTGGACAGACAGCCCAGATAACTGAGGTGTGTGCCCAGGACAGCGTGCTTGACCTTAATTGGATATAAGCATGAAAATAAGTTGAAATGGAAAAAAAACCCCATGCAGCTTGCCCTCCGGCCCCGGAATTAGCCACTGGCGGTGTCAGAGACCAAGTCCATGGTGGGCGTGCCTGAACCCTTGTGGATATGGGCACGTAAATAAGAGTTCCCGATTCCCAACATGCAGCTTGTTCTACCTTCCCGTCCCGGAGTTGGTCACTGGCGAGGACAGAGATCAAATCCGGGATGATGGGCGTGCCTGAACCTTATATGAATAGGGGCTCGTTAAAAGAGTACCCGATTCCCAACATGCAGCTTGTTCTACCTTCCCGTCCCGGAATTGGTCACTGGCGAGGTCAGAGATCAAATCCGGGATGATGGGCGTGCCTGAACCTTATATGAATAGGGGCACGTTAAAAGAGTACCCGCACCCGCTTGTTTTTTTGTTTTTGTTTTTGTTTTTTGTATTTATAATGTTCATTCCTATAAACATAGGGCGTTCTTTGTGTCCTTTTTCTTTTAACTTATTTTCGTGTTTATATCCAATTAAGGTTCAAGCACGCTGTCCTGGGCACACACCTCAGCTATCTGGGCTGTCTGTCCAGGACAGTGGATTAGTTGTTAGTTGCTTAGTGGTTAGTGAGAGAGATGAGGGTGCAATGGCCTTACACCTACCCACTTACTCGGTAAAACTAGCTCTGGGTGGGAGCCGGTACCGGGCTGTAAACCATGTAACTACCAACCTTATATCTGATGGCTTGACCACGACCCCACCGAGGGCGGTTTTGTTTCCTAATGTGTATATAATGTCAATGTAATGACTTGTGTTGGGTTTTAGAGATCGTTTGGTGCGAGCTGACCTAGATATCTTCTATCATATTTGTGGGAATGTGTTTATGAGATAGTGTAGAAGATGTGACACATACGGGGTTCTGTTAAATAAGTTATAGATCTGTACTGTCCTCGGTGGTGTCGTGGTTTAGCCATCGGACATAAGGCTGGTAGGTACAGGGCTCGCAGCTCGGTACCGGCTCCCACCCAGAGCTAGTTTTAACGACTCAGCGATTAGGTGTAAGGCCGCTACACCCCCTTTTCTCTCACTAACCACTAATAAAATAACCGCTAATTCACTGTCCTGGACAGACAGCCCAGATAGCTGAGGTGTGTGCCCAGGAGAGCGTGCCAAGGACAGCGTGCTTGAAAATAAGTTGAATAATGAATATAGATCTTGGCCCCGTTCCAAGAAGCCATCTTTATGCCCTTAAAGTGACCTTGGGGCTAAGATGATGGGCCCCTGGATTACTGATTAAAATAAATGTGCTGATAGTCCAGTCAATGTCAGGAACACCCAGACAAATTTGCAACAGAGATTTCTTCACTATTTTATTTTGTCTTTGTATGTCATATTTAAAAAGCCAAAGTGTTCACTGGCCAAACAGACAGTTCTAAATCACACACTATAAATCTGCCTAACTCTGAGAATGGTGAATACGCAATATTGTATTTGGTTGTTAATTTTGGAAATTTAATAAAACTTTGCCATAAAACTAGTGTTATGTACAAGAGGATTATGTTCATCATCAGCAGCAACATCAGCATTATCACTATAACCAGACATAACCATTGTTATCATCATCATCATCATCATCATCATAATCATCATCATCACCACCACCATCATCATCATCATCACCACCATCATCGTCATTATGAGCATCATCATCATCATGAGCACCACCATCATAATTATCATCATCATCACCACAATCATTATCATCACCATCACCACCACTACACCATCACCATCATAATCATCATCACCACCACAACACCATCATCACCACCACCACCATCATCATCATAATCATCATCATCACCACCACCACCACCATCATCATCATAATCATCACACCACCATCATCATCATCATCATCATCACCACCACTACCACCATCATCATCATCATCATCATCACCACCACCATCATCATCATAATCATCATTATCACCACCACCACCACCATCATCATCATAATCATCACACCACCATCATCATCATCATCACCACCACTACCACCATCATCATCATAATCATCACCACCACACCACCACCACCATCATCATCATCATCATCACCACCACCATCACCATTCTTGTCATCATTCATCAACAGCATATAGATATCGATAGTAAGAGTCTTCTGTTTGTGGCTCACAAAAAATAAGGTAGCTGAATTGCGTCCAGGTTAGTGTGCTTGCATCATAATATTTGATATACAAGTTGTTGTTTTTTTGTTTAACGACACCACTAGACTACACTGATTTCGTAATCATCGGCTATTGGATGACAAACATTTGGTAATTTTTACATATAGTCTTAGAGAGGAATCTAAGGAATCTTTTGTATGCACCATCCCACAGATAAGATAGCACATACCATGGTGGTGCACTGAATGGAATGAGAAATAGCCCAATGGTCCAATCGACGAGGGTCTATTCCAAACCGACAGCGTATTTGATATAATGAAAAAAACGAGTAACATCATCCAGGTGATCCCCGGTAAGCTAGCTGAATAAACAAGGTAGCTGAATCGTGTGTCCAGGATAGCGTGCTTGCACCATGCTATTTGATATAATGGAAAAACTAAGTACCAGCATCATGTCCCAGTCTGGTGATCTCCGTTAAGCTAGCTGACTGTCGATCTCTGCGGAATTGTGATTTATTCGAGCCATTTCTCATACCCGTGATTAGTAGGTGTTTTCCTTGCCATCATTAGAGTATTCCTTCGGCGTGTTCCAATAAGATATGACTGTTGTCAGAAAGAATATTTGATATGTGACATGAACAAATTATTCGTAGCCGAAGTTAAGGACCGAAGGGATCAACACGCAACTCTGGTTAAAAAACAACAACAAAAAAAACACACCATAAAAACCAATGAAAAAATCCCAAAACCCACACACACAAAACTCCCACGAAGTAATACAATATGAGGTGGCAGTGGCGGATCCAGGTGGTGGAAGGGAGGCAGGACCCCTCCCCCACCCTAAATTTTGTAACAGTTATATTTTTAGTTCATATTTTCTTTTTTAATTACGTCGGAGAATCTGAGGAATTCATTCAAGAACGTTTGTGGTCTTCAGTCACATGCACCCCTCCCCACATCTAGATGAATTTCCTGGATCCGCCACTGGTTGGTGTTGGGGGCAACACATTAAAAAATCCACAAAAAAACCGTCACATCTGACACAAAAAAGGAAAAACACCTGTACTAGTTTGTACTATACCAACTAAAATTTCATAAGCGACCATGTTTACGTTTGTGTTCAAAAGGTTATTTTAAAGGTTTTTTGTTGTTGTTTAACGACACCACTGGAGCGCATTGATTAATTAATCACCGGCTATTGGATGTCAAACATTTGATACTCCTGACTCGTAGTTAACAGAGGAAACACGCTATATTTTTTTCTAATGCAGCAAGGGATCTTTTATATGCACTTTCCCACACACAGGAAAGCACATACCACGGCATTTGTCCAGTTGTTGTGCACTGGTTGGAACGAATAAAAACCTAATTAGCTGAATGGATCTGGTGAGGTGGTTCGATCCTGCGACAGAAGCACCTCAAGCGAGCGCTCAACAGACTGAGCTAAATCCCGTCCCCTGTTTGTCTTCAGAAACACTATATGCCATATATCAACAAAACTCTGACCCATATATATCAGTACTACAACACCTACCTCAACGTATTAACTGAAGAAAATGGTACCTTTCATTGCTCGTTTTCGATATAACCACATGTTTTTACAACACACCTAGTTCCTAACAAAAATTTTGAGTATTTTTGTACAGGTACCCCATACATGTTTCAAGCAAAAGGCTACTTGACACAATGATACTAGATGAAATAAAATTAAATGCATTTTTACCCAGCTGAAACTATTTTTTTTTTTTTTAAAAGAGGCTCCGTCACATTTATCACTAATGGCAGCACTTGAGGTTTTAACTGCTCTATCAAATGTTCGGTGCACCTCGAATTTTTAACCTGTCCGATTATA
The DNA here is from genome assembly GCF_016097555.1 of Gigantopelta aegis. Classification (NCBI taxonomy): domain Eukaryota; kingdom Metazoa; phylum Mollusca; class Gastropoda; order Neomphalida; family Peltospiridae; genus Gigantopelta; species Gigantopelta aegis. The sequence continues at coordinate 9,496,318 of NC_054700.1, read as the reverse complement.
TGCAATTTTAATCCGTCTAATAAACAAAGAAGAAGCTTAAGATTTAACGATGACCTCAACACATTCATTTGTTTTGCGGTTATACGACATCGGGCATGTGGTCTACACAGGTAATGACGGTGGAAACGTCCCGTCTGCTCGCCATGGAATGTTCTTTTTCATTAGTAAGTTTTATTTAACGACGCACTCAACACATTGTATTTACGGTTATATGGCGTCATTAGTAGGAAGCCTATCAATCTTTTATATGCACCATTCAGCAGACAGGTCAGTACATACCACGACCTTTCTTACACCAGTTATCAAGTACAGACTAGAACGAGAAAGAGTCCAGTGGGTCCACCGATAGGTAGGATGGAACCTACTGGGCTCCGCCCCACCACTTGTCTCATGAGATATTAAGACTCACTGAAGCCGGATAGGCTGGTCCTTCGGAATGCCTGTGTACCTTTCCACTGACAGGACAGCACGCACCACAATAATTGTGATGTAACCTCAAGATAATCGGTTTTTGTTTATTTTGTGCCGTGAATAATCTCCGCTGGGTTAGTCATTAGTAGCTGTATCGATCCCACGACCCACCGCACCTCAGGCAAGCTTTTCAACAAAAATGTATTTTGTTTAACGACACCACTAGAGCATAACATTTGGTAATTTTGACACATAACCATCAACGAAAACCCTCTAGCAGCAAGGGATCCTTTATATACACGTCCCTATATACAAGGCAGCATATACCATGACATTTGATATACCAGTCGTGAAAGACTAGATGGGGACGGGACTTAGCCCAGTGGTAAAACGTTCGCTTGATGCGCGGTCGGTCTAGGAACGATCCCCGTCGGTGGACCCATTGGGTTATTTCTTGATTCAGCAATTGCTCAACAACTGGTGTAACAAAGCCGTGGCATATACTATCCTGTCTGTGGGACGGTGCATCTAAGAGATCCCTTGCAGCTAATCAAAAAGAGTAGCCCATGATTGGCGACAGCAGGTTTCCTCTCTCAATATCTGTGTGGTTCTTAACCATATATGTCTGACGCCATACAACCGTACACAAAATGTGTTGAGTGTCGTTAATAAAACATTTCCTTGGAGGACTAGATGACAAAATGTTTTTCAAAGAATTGGTTCACAGAGCGAAACGCTGTCCAGCGTATTGTAACAAGTGGACGACATTCGGTTCAGTTGTGTGGATACTACGTTTCCTGAAGGTATGTTTAGTTTAGCGACACCGCTAAAGTGCATTGACTAGTAACTGTTAATCATCGGCTATTGGATGACAAGCATTTGGTTTTTCTAACACGTAGTTATCAGGGCAAACACAATACATTTTTTCCCCAGTAGATACAAAGATTAATTATGATCATTAATACAGTTTGAACTTCTATCCTATTTCTGGGAGGTTTTTTTTTCTATTTTAACTTTATTACTACTTTTAAAACAAATTTATTATTAATTATTTTAAAATTATTATTTTATAGTTTCCAACCACGTATTGACGTGATCAGGTTCCTTTAGACCCAGATTAAAATAGTTTTTTATGTTGTTTTTTCACACTACAAAAGTAAATTAAGAAAACAAAAACCTACTAATAATTCATACTGTTCTCGCGAAAGCTAATACGGTATTGATTTAGCCTAATATTACTTTCATTAAATTTTTAATCTTATCTCATGGGATAAAACTATCTTATTACTAGTGCAGATTTTCAGATTCATTAATCCGCAGAATTCAGTTACATGCTAGCGCACGTCCATTTAGCAATTTTTAATGATGGCATGCGATACGATATTAGACCTATTAATGGTGCTGACCTGGCTTATTAGTGGCTGGTTTAATACCCCCCCCCCCCCCGTCCCACCCCCTCCTCCCATCCTCCATATCCCTACCCCTGGATATCACAAAACAGAAAAGAAGTATAACATATTGCATAACATATTAATTTATAGCAAAACAGAAGAACGGTAAAGTATTAGCAATGGTTAGTTATAGTTTGTTTTTTGTTTAAAGGGACATTCCCGAGTTTGCTTCAATTTTATAAGATGTTATCGACTAACAATTACTTTTTGACGACTGTAAATACATATCAAATATATTTTTTCTGCATAAAATATTAGTGGCTGTATATTAAACGTGTTTCTGGTCGTTCTAATATTTATACTAGGATAAATTTCATTTTATTTTTTAAAAACGATTTTTTCGTAGGTACGAAATTATTTGAAGACAAAATCGTGTTTGGGCTTCATACAAATATTAAAACGACCAGAAACACATTAAATATACAGACACAGATATTCTAAACAAGAAAATATATTTAATATGTAAGTTTAATCGTAGAAATATTTTATTATTCGAAAACATCTTACAATGCAGCAAACTCGGGAATGTCCCTTTAATGAGACCATTAGAGAAACATTGATTTATTAATCGTCGGCTGTTGGATATCAAACATTTGGATATAACAACTAGCCTACGTCTTCAGTGGTCAGTATTTTCTTATCTGTAACATCTACTACCAGCTTCAGAGAGATCCCAGACCGATCTAGTATGAGACAAGCGCTTTTTCCCTAGGCTAATTCCGGCTCCACCCAGATTTGAATATTCATTAGATATAAGCACGGAAACCAAGTTCAAGTTGAAAAAAGAAAGAAAGAAATGTTTTATTTAACGACGCACTCAACACATTGTATTTACGGTTATATGGCGTCAGACATATGGTTAAGGACCACACAGATACTGAGAGAGGAAACCCGCTGTCGCCACTTCATGGGCTACTCTTTTCGATTAGCAGCAAGGGATCTTTTATATGCACCATCCCACAGACAGAGTAGTACATACCATGGCCTTTGATATACCAGTCGTGGTGCACTGTATGGAACGAGAAATAGCCCAATGGGCCCACCGACGAGGATCGATCCCACACCGACCGCGCATCGACCGAGCGCTGGGCTGCGTCTCGCCCCCAAGTTCAAATTGAAATTCTTTATTGCTTCATTGCAAAAACGAAAAAAAAATCCTCTATAACAACTAGCCTCGGTGACGTCATAACTAAGCCATCGGACATAAGTTAAAAAGTTTGTTTTGTTTAATGACACCACTAGAGCACATACTCATCGGTTATTGGATATCAAACATTTGGTAATTTTGAGTCATCAGAGGAAACCCGCTACAGCTTTCCTAATGCAGAAAGGGATCTTTTATATGCACTTTCCCAAAGACAGGATAGCACATACCACGACCTTTCATATACCAGTCGTGGTGCACTGGCTGGAACGAGAAATAGCCCAAAAGGCCCACCGACGGGGATCGATCACACACCGACCGTGCATCAAGCGAGCGCCGCTTTACCACTGGGCTACGTTCCGCCAAGCAATCGGACATAAGGCGTGTAGGTATTGGGTTCGCAGCCCTGTACAGGCTCCCACCCAAAGAGAGAGTTTTAGCGACTCGATGGGTAGGTGTATGACCACTCACTACACACTCTACTCTCTCACCAACCACTAATCACTAATAACTAACTCACTGTCCTGGACAGACAGCCCAGATAGCTGAGGTCTGTGACCAGGACAGCGTGTTTGAACCTAAACTGGATATAAGCATGAAAATAAGTTGAGAATATAATATAACAACTAGCTTACGTCTTCCGAGGTCCGTATTGTCTTATCTGTAACCTCTGAGTACTTTTGCTTCAGAGAGAAAAACAGAGGGTTGAGACCTTTTTGTCTGATTGATTTCTAAAAGTAGTTTCCTTTAAAAGGGTTTGTTATTGAATGGACACATAATCACGAGAGGAAGAATTCCACATTACATTAACCACCTAATCGATGGAATTGCTATAATACACAGCAATATGAAAATGGGTTTCCCATTCAACACCGATGAACGGCATCAACATACGTTTTGATGCTAAAACAGGAACGAATGGGATTAGGCATGTGGTGCTTGCTGTTTAAGGTGTTTTGATAACTCACATTCCTTAACTGACGTCACCGATAAGAACTGGACACGTTGTTCATTCACCTCTTTAACCACCCACTTTGTTTTTTGACCCTCCCCCCCCCCCCCCCACCCCGACTGCTACCGACCCCGATCGGGCTGCTTGTGTTCTCTTGCACTTGCCAGCGCGGGCGGTCCCCTCTGCTTTTCCTGTCCTAGACCGAGGATCAGACCGATACACCATCACCTGCGTCTTGGACAGGCGTGCGATACAACAACCTTAACAGGAGCCTAATCCACTAAACTCTCGCACCTTTGCGATCTCGCAGTGCAATGCTAAAAGACTTGCAAAGAGGATGCTTTTTTGTCTAACAGAGCCTAACAGATCTTTGTAAATTACGCCCCTGATCGTTTGTCTTTAAGTATTTGTCTTTGTTTCCGGGATCGGACGTAGCTCAGTGGTACAGCGATCACCTGACGTCGTTGGGTCCATTGGCATGATATATTCTCGTCCCAGCCAGTGCTCCACATCTTGTATGACATAGGCCGTATTACGTACTATCCTGTGGTATGGTGTGTATATAACAGATTCCTTGTTGGTGATCGGTAAGAACAGCCCTTTGCGAATGGCGTTAGCGGGCTTTCTCTCTGATTATATGTATGATCCTTAGCCATATGTGCGACACCAAATAACAGTAATTGAAATGTGTTGGGTGAGTTAAATACAACATTCCTTCCTCTCTCTCTCTCTCTCTCTCTCTCTTCTCTCTCTCTCTCTCTCTCTCTCTCTGTCTGTATCTGTCTCTCCATCTCTCACTCTCTCTCTCTCTCTCTGATCTCTCTCTCTTCTCTCTCTCTCTCTATCTCTAATCTCTCTCTCTTTCTCTCTCTCTTTCAACCTTCCCTCATCTCGTCTCTCCCTTTCTGTTGTCTCTCTTTCACCATCGTCCCTCACCCCCTCTCTCCCTATGTGTGTGTGTGTTTATATTTCTCTTTTATCTACATGTCTACTAGTATTTTTCTGTTTCATTCAATCAATCAATATGACATTATTAAAAGCACAATTCTTGAAGACACCTAATGGTGTTTACTTTCACTCTCTTGCTTACGAGACCGTTGTTATTAAACTGAAAATTGTGCAATGTTCTCTGTGTTGGAACGAGAAAAAAACAATCAGCTGAATGAAATCATCGAGGTGGTTCGATACTACGACGCAAGCATCTGAAGCGAGCACTCAAACCGACTCGCTATATTGCAGATAGTATTCTGTAACACACACACAGCTGGAGTGAGAGTTACACATTCATTCAGTGCGGAGAGGAGAAGAGAGAGAGGGAGACAACGAGACAGATCACGAACTTTAAAGGAGAGACAATATTTACTCATTCAGGCCTGTACAAGAAAAAAAACTTTTCACAAATATGAGATTGATAGATTTGCCGAAATGATATTACACTAACGACGTGCACGCATTGTGATTTTGTATTTTTGGAAAGTAGACTGGTGCTTTATATAGTCCGTGTGAACATCGAACCATAACGTGCACGTCACAACACTGAGAGATATATTTTGGAGAGAGGCAGAAACGAACGCGCAATAAATTGCATCTATTTATCTTTATTATTCAAAAATAGCCGATACGCGTTTTTATGTAGGGTATTGCTATTAAAAATTAGACAAATAGATAGATAAATAAATAAGTAAATAAAATAAATAAAGGAAATTAACGGGGACTTGGCACCTCAACAAAACGTTTTTTATCCTGAAAAACTAAATATTAAATTTTATAAATCCAGCGACTTACATACATATATATTTGTGGGTTGCTCCCTCCCACAACCCACCCCAATATAAAATGTTGGCTACATCAGTTCCCCGCTACCCACTAAATATGTTCATGTGTTTTGTATTGTGTGACAACTGGCATACACCACCCGCTTGGACGACACATTATTATTAATTTTTTTACTATTATATTGTTATTGTTTATTTTGTTTGTAGTAAACTGGTTGTTGTTGTTTTTTCCGAAATGTGTTTTTTTTTTTTTTTTTTTTTTTTTCAGTCTGGTTCACTAAGACAGGATCGAAGTCGCAGTAACCCAATTGGCTAATCAACCAGATGAGTCAACATCGTTAGATAAATCAACCAAGATATAAAACCACAATTATCGCCTATTTTTTGCAGCACTCTCATTGGTCCAATCGAGCCAATCACGGATCAGGAACCCCACTACACCTAACTGTAAATAAAACTGCACGAATTGTCTTTTGCACCCGCACAATGGTTCTTTAAAAAAAAAAAATATTACTGACGCATGAAATCCTAGCTGACTAAGGTAAGTCAACTAGGAAATAGCACCAGAAGCAAAAGACATGCAGGAAAAACCCGATACCCAACTATCCAGATAGCAAACGAAGACAAACCAAGTAAGCCCTCGGTCAAATTTCTTCCTAAATTCTAGGGGGGGGGGAATCAAAATTCTTCAACTATACTAAATACAACTAGATTGTGCAATTGCTATACAATTGCTACTTGCCACCGTTTAGTTTCGTTTATTGCATTGGTAATAATGTTAAGTATGCCAAGCACTAGGCTTTTTAAACCAATATAACCTACACTATAAGGGTTTAACCCTTCAAATTAGATAGCTAGTCTAGTTTAACTCCCCCTCCGTCATTGTATTCAATGCTATACAAGGACGGAGGGGGATGGGTGGTCATGAATGACCGTTGAACTCACTAGAATAGGGACTTAAGACAATAGGTACAACCGTTAACACAAAACTAGGATTCACACACAGACTACACGCTCACTGCATCAGTACACAGGGTGCATTGACTAATGATAACAATGCACCCGCCCCCATTTAATGGTCCAGCACGTAGTCTAATAAGGAACCAGACAAAAGAATACCGTTCCGAGTACACAATTGCAATGCACCCGGGGGAAGCTGAACAAAAGAATATCGGCCTCCCCCACCCAAACCCTCAATACTTGCTGCTGGTAATAACTTGGTACTTGGTGATGCCTCGACCAGAAGCGATCAGGCCCTTTATAAGGGCCCTATGGGCAACCTAGGGAGACACCACAGCATCGTAAAGGTTTAAAATTAACGAGCTACTCTCGATTCACTAATATTAAAACCTATATTAGCTCGGCCATTTACCTTTCGACCGACCGTTCAAAATTGCGCCAAATTCCCTCAAACAAAATTGCGCACCCTTTTCTCTTTGGCATTTAACTGCTCCATTCAAATTCCATAGCACCACCACCACCCCCACCCGCCTGCTACCGATTTGATCGGGCTGCTGGTGCTCCCTTGCACCTGCCAGTGCAGGCGGTCCTTCCTCTCCCCTCCCCCCACCTTTCCTGTCATGGACGAAGGAGCCGGCCAAGGCCGGCTCTTGTGCCCACGACAGGCGTGCGCTACAAAAGCTTGTTCTGAATGTGCACGTAAAACCCTATGACATGACATGACAAGTGTCCCGCTCTGATGGTCAGAAGCCATTCTTACAAACCAAAGACTGTAGTAATTATACCGATATCTGCACGGAGTGAATGGACAAACACCAACCACATACAAAGGTCTGCACTCGGTACGTCAAACGTTGTGGCATGTGCGAGTCTGCTAATACGTGTGTGTACATATATATATGGACGACAAAACCGTTAGTCGGGATCAAGACCGAATCAGAATGCAGAGTCAAACGGGCAAATTGGCAACTGTGGTAGATTCCACGGTTATGTATGTATTGTCTTGTCTATAGGAGGAGAGCTACTCCCATGGAGGTCATTTTCTGGGTAATACATTCTAACTGTACCGCTCAAAAGAGGATTGCCACTCACAGAATAGTTGACTAAATGCGCGGTCGGTTTGGGATCGATCCCCATCGATGGGCCCATTGGGCTATTTCTCGTTCCAGCCAGTGCACCACGACTCGTATATCAAAGGCCGTGGTATGTGCTATCCTATCTGTGGGATGGTGCATATAAAAGATGTCTTACTACTAATGGCAAAATAAATGTAGCGGGTTTTCTGTCTAAGATTATATGTCAGAATTAACAAATGTTTGACATCCAATAGCCGATGATTAATAAATCGATGTGTTCTAGTGGTGTCGTTAAACAAAACAAACTTTAACTTCAAATCAAAACTAGTACTAAACGAGAGAGCCCATTGGAATAGATGTAGCTGTGATGTAATGTACTCATGAATCACTGTCTAAACTGTGATGATATCAGGAGTTCATAAAAGATGAATATACCCTGCCCCACCTGTAACACCCGTCATGATTACTTTCACCACAGCTGTCAAGCCCGTCACTTCATTTAAAACGATGGGAAAAAAACAGATCGACCATTTAAGCTTTTCGATTGAAATAGCAAAGGCAGAGACAGCGGGTTTCCCCTCAAATGATATTAGTCTGTTCAAATGTATCCTGGCCAGATCAACGACCCAGCTGAGATCCGGGCCAAATTAATTATCAACAGCGTTCAGGGGGGTCAATACATCTTGGAGAAAAACAAACAAAACAACTATTGATGTTTGCTTTATGTCTGTGGTAATGGTCAAAAAGTACAATAAAGTTGATGCCCTAGGCTTATCCCAAGGTACAAGTCTTAGCTTTCCAATTAAAATCATACGATAGTTCCAATAAAACACGTCAAATAGCCAGATTTCGACAGAATAACGCCAGTTTCATATTCCTAGACAAATGCCCACATGCGTATCAAAATGAATTGGAAGAGATTTTTTTTACCAACACCTAAGGGAATAAAAACACTAATCCTTCCTAGTAGCAAAACGCGTGATTTCTGTATGTACTTTATCGCAGAAAAGACGGAACATTGTACTGTGTCCTGTGGACATTTACATGACATGAGAAATCAGGGGAAAAAAAAACATATTTTGCAATATTATCAAAACAAAAATTTCTGTTTGAAATAACAGCTAATATATTGAATAATAAAACTTTTGCGTTCATAAGTCTTAGATGTCGTTTGTTGAACTTCACTAGCATTTTGGAATAAGGAGGGTATTTTCAGCTCTCTTTATCTTTTTTCCATCAAAAATAATCTGAAAAGTGCATAAGGTTCTGCACATATTTATTTATATATCAATTCAGTTACGAGTTAAAGGTACATTCCTGAATTTGTTGCACTTTTTAAGATGTTATCGACTAACAAAGACTTTTTAACGATTGTATTTACATATCAAATATATTTTTCTGCATAAAATATTAGTGGCTGTATATTAAATGTGTTTCTGATCGTTCTAATATTTGTACTAGGTTGAATTTCATTTTATTTCCTAAAATATAATGTTTTCGTACGTACGAAATTATTTGAAGACAAAATCCAGTTTGGGCTTCTTACAAACATTAAGACGACCAGAAACACATTGAATATACCGACACTGATATTATAAACAAGAAAATATGTTTAATATGTAAGTTTAATCGTAGAAATATTTTATTTGTCAAAAACATCTTACAATGCAGCAAACTTCGGAATGTCCCTTTAAGGTTACACACCACCATTAATTATTCCATGAAGTGAAATACAGTTCCTATGTTAGAATACGTGTTGTGAAAAATACAACACTATCAAGAGCATCTTGTGACTACTAATTTTAGGGAGAGCACTGTTGCAACCCCTATTGCAATTCAACCCCTATTATAATCAGGTAGCGCAGATTACAATAAGCGCTGCACTAGCCGATTACAATAGGGGTTGAAATTACAATAGGTGTTGCAACAGTGCTCTCAACTGAAAGGTGTCGTGTAAAAAATGAACATAGGTCGACCCTAAGCCTGACCACGGCCTCGTGTTGCTGTTATATAAGTGGCATCATACAAGAGCTGCAACGAATACACCAAGTGCCGAATACGATACGTATCACGAATATAGGATCTCCAATACGAATAAATATTCACGAATACCAATAATTATAGTGAATCTACCAACACCGTAAGTACTACTGACTTGCTGAATGAAAGAAAAAAGAAAGAAATGTTTTATTTAACGACGCACTCAACACATTTTATTTACGGTTATATGGCGTCAGACATATGATTAAGGACCACACAGATTTTGATAGGAAACCCGCTGTGGCCACTACATGGGCTACTCTTTCCGATTAGCAGCAAAGGATCTTTTATTTGCGCTTCCCACAGGCAGAATAGCACAAACCATGGCCTTTGTTGAACCAGTTATGGATCACTGGTCGGTGCAAGTGGTTTACACCTACCCATTGAGCCTCGCGGAGCACTCACTCAGGGTTTGGAGTCGGTATCTGGATTACAAATCCCATGCCTCGACTAGGATCCGAACCCAGTACCTACCAGCCTGTAGACCGATGGCCTAACCATGACACCACCGAGGCCGGTGTGCTGAATGAAGCAAGCCCCCAGTGAGCAGAAATCAAAAATAGCATTTAAATAGTAGGATGTGTTTAACATTAAACTATGAAATGTGAGACGTAGGAAATTAAATAATTGAATGTCAGTTATAAAAAAACAGTTATAATCAGTGGCGTAGGAAGGTGCCAAAAAGTGGGGGGGCACACTTTTATATTTACACACACACTATTATAAAGTAAATATAAAGCCCCTCCTACGCCAGTGATAATAAAAACAAAATTAACAAGACGCAAAAACAAAACAAGCAGAGGCTCTTTAGGCAGTGACCATATCTCCTGTTAACCCTAACCCTCTCCAAAGCAGAAATAAAATGATTTTTGTAACATTTCACTATCATTAAAATCTTAGAAACATATAGAAATATAGAGGTGCATGAATGTTTTTGGACGGTGTTGTTTTTCTTTTCATTTCATTGTTTTCCCAATAAGAATTTGACTGCTGGTACTTTTTCTTAATTGCACTCACTATTTTTTTTTTAAATGAGCAATCCTTGTGTGTGGTTTTTGTTTTTCGCAACTCACCCCTCAATTCCACACACCCACCAATTTTGTGATTTTCATTAATTTTAATCAGCCATGTGGTCGCTGTTGTTAATTTCAGCTTCTTGATGCTGGCTACACATTGCACTAGAACTATTCCATTTACGTTGGTAACACATTATTGATAATGAACTTTAAATTCACGGTGTATTTAAAGTCCATCGAACTTTTGACTTGTTTTTGATGTCAGTCTTATAAATATAATATTTTATCTTGCGATCATTGCAAACTTACATTGTTAATAATAATTAACTGCATTACTCACAGGATGTTCCGTTTTTTGTTATCGAAAACATCGCGTGACTGACGTAATTTGGCCATCATGATGAGTACGTTGGGTAGTGGAATGGAATGGAATGGAATGGAATGGAAAATGGTTTAACGTGCACATTCAGAGCAAGCTGTTGTAGCTCACGCCTGTCCTGGGCACAAGCACGTCTCAGCCGGTTCCTCCGTCCAGGACAGGAACAGGTTGGCGTGGGTGAAGGAGGGACCACGTGCACTGGCAGTTGAAAGGGAGCACCAGCAGTCCAACCATAGTTGGTAACAGGCGGGGGTTGGGTGGGGGTATGGTGCTATGTAATTTAGAATGTCACGTAGGATTAAGCCAAAGGGAAATGAATGCGCATTTTGATGAAGGAAGTTTGGCGCAATTTTGATGGTCGTTCTAAAAATAAAAGGTAGGGAGCTACGTATAGGTTTGGAAATTAGTAGGCCGAGAGTAGCTTGTAGTTAAGACCTGCGGATGATGAGGTGTCTCCCTAGGTTGCCAATAGGGCCCTTAGAAAGTTGGGTAGTGGATAGTTGACTGCCTTAACTACTTCTGTGTATATATTCAGCTTGCAAACTGTTTAATTCGAATAATAATAATAATAAAGATACAAAAACTAAAGAAACTAAAGCTTTTTACCAAAACCTCTACTCAACTCCACCTGGACAAAATGATAATGATATTATGGAAACACTTGCAAATTATAATTTTAATATCCTGACAAACGAAGATGCAGAAACATTAGAGGGGGAAATAATACAGTCGGAAGTAATAACGTGTCTTAAAAATATGAAAAATGATAAGAGTCCTGGTTCGGATGGGTTTACTGCCGAATGTTTCAAAATTTTCTGTCATTTTATTGTTCAATCTATCAATTACAGTTATGCTAAGAACGAAATGTCTAATGTTCAAAAATTAGGAATCATAACATGTATCCCGAAACCAAACAAACCTAAAGAATTTCTAAAAAAACTGGCGACCAATAACTCTCCTAAACTGTACATATAAACTGGCTTCAGGTTGTATTGCAAATCGAATAAAAAGGGTTCTTGATAAAATAA
>NC_054700.1:9422130-9483886 GCF_016097555.1 Gigantopelta aegis | reverse complement strand
AAATCATACTTTGATACTTGATCGGTGTAATTTCTTCGTTTTAAGATAACTACAACACCGCATTTTATTGTTATAAACTTATTTGTATATTATTTTTATATCATTTTGTTTTTAAAATGAGCTATAATGTGGTTACGTGTCATGTTTCCTTTAAGTGTATAAATATCATACTTTGTTTTCTTGCCGAATAGGGCGACTCTGATTTTAAGTCAATTACGTATAGAGATTCAGAAGAAGAGTGGTAGTCCAGAATGAACCAAACTGTTGGTTTGGTTTGATTTGGTTTTTATTGTTTGTTTCGTGTACTTTTTTGTTTTGTTTTAGAATGTGTTTGATTTTTTTTGGGTCTGTTTTGGGAGAGGGACGTAGCCCACTGGTAAAGCGCTCACTTGATGTGCGGTCGGTCTAAGATCGATCCTCGTCGGTGTGCCCATTGGGCTATATCTCGTTCCAACTACTGCACCACGACTGGTATACCAAAGGCCGTGGTATGTGCTATCCTGTCTGTGGGATGGAGTATATAAAAGATACCTTGCTACTACTAAAAATAAATATGTAGCGGGTTTCCTTTCTAAGACTATATGTCAGAATTACCAAATGTTTGACATCCAATAACCGATGATTAATAAATCAATGTGCTCTAGTGGTGTCGTTAAACAAAACAAACTTTAGCTTTTTTGACATGGTTTAGTCTGTATGGCGTGTAGTTCAGATATAGACTGCTCGCCTGAGGTTCGTTAGGTAGTAGAATCAACCCCCGCAAGTGGACCCATCGATTTGTTTTCTCTCACCCCAACCAGAACCCTACTATTGGAATATATCAAAGTTACTTTCTAACTTAGTTTTAATGTTCTGATACGATTGTAATCAAGTTTTTGATTTCCTTGACATAGTGTTAAAATGTGTTGACCTAACCCGACTCCCCCCCCACCCCCACCCAGCCCTTCTTCCCTTCATTCAGCCAACAGCTGTTGTTGTCTAATATAGTTTATGTCTTGTAAATCTTCTTTAGTATATCAAATGCCATTGTATGTGATGTCCTGTCTGTGGTAAAGTTCACATAAAAGATCCATTGACGCTAATTGAAAGCATTAGTGGGTTTTTCTTTAACACTACGTATCAAATGTTACCAACTGTTTGACATCCAATAGCTGATGATTAATAAATCAATGGTATCGTTAAGCAAAACAAATTAACGACTTATAAATCGACTGAATACGCCGCATCATTATATGCTATCACTAATGGTAGCAATGAGTATCTTACGTGTATTTGCTGACGGACCGCGTTCTTTGCGGTAGCAATCGCGAAAGAATAATTACAACGCAAAGCCACAAATATCTTCTATGCAACATGGAGTAATCGATCCTATGACCTACCGATTACGTGGTACAGTGGAATCGTTCGTACAACTAAGTATTAAAAGCGCTGATAGACTTTTCAATACAATCGCCCTTGACCTCAGTGTATTTGGCTTTCTAGCTGTTGATGCCAGCAAAACAGGACTCTTCGTTCTTGCTCGACAACTAGACAACATTCCGTCGTCTTCAATACGAGGGGCGGGACGTAGCTCAGTGGTACAGCGCTCGCTTGATGCGCGGTCGGTCTGGGATCGATCCCCGTCGGTGGGACCATTGGGCTATTTCTCGCTCCAGTTAGTGCTCCACAACTGGTGCAACAAAGGCCGTGGTATGTACTATCTTGTCTGTGGGATGGTGCATATAAAATATCTCTTGCTGCTAATCGAAAAGAGTAGCCCATGAAGTGGCGACAGCGGGTTTCCTCTCTCAATATCTGTGTGGTCCTTAACCATATGTCTGACGCCATATAACCGTAAATAAAATGTGTTGCGTGCGTCGTTAAATAAAACATTTCCTTCCTTCCTTCTTTTCTTCAATACGGGTAGGGTCGGGATTTAGGTCAGTCGACTGAGTTCTGACTTGAGGTGCTTACGTCGGTGGATATACCGTGCATATAAAATGTCCCTTACTTCTAATAGAAAAATGCAGCGGTTTCCTATGATGACTGAGATTCAGAATTACCAAATGTTTGACATCCAGTAGCCGATGATTAATTAATCAATATGCTCTAGTAGTGTTGTTAAACAACACAATGTTGTTGGGTTTTTTGTTTTGTTAATACGGCTGTGACGAAGGAAGGCTTTCAAATTTGGGAAACAGATAATAATCACTCGGGCCAGGTCAGATCCCAATTTAAAAAATATCGTAATCCTAGTCTTGAAACATAAATCTACGACTAAACCACAATTCTTATTACTATTATAGTACAACAAATATAGCTAGAAATACATATATTTCATTTTCTTTTGTCCTTAACATGCTCCGTCTTCCTTAATGATGTAATTATCTTCGTGAAATAGATGGCAAACACTTGTAAATGTATGCCTGGTATAACTGCTAGTGTCAGATGGAAACTTATGATGTTTTGTTAAATTGCCCCTTGACCTGTAGGGTGGGTAATTAAGCTGCTCGAAGCCACACTTAGGGACAGCAGCTTTAGCACTCCTGAACTTGAGCAGTGATTGATTGATTTCAACTTATTTTCGTGCCTATATCCAATTAAGGTTCAAGCACGCTGTCCTGGGCACACACACCTCAGCTATCTGGGATGCCTGTCCAGGACAGTTGGTTAGTTGTTAATTTGTGGTTAGTGAGAGAGGGAGAGGGTGTAGTGGCTTTACATCTACCCATTGAGGCCTTAAGAGCTCGCTCTGGGTTGGAGCCGGTACCGGGCTGCGAACCCTGTACCTACCAGCCTGTATTCCAATGGCTTAAGCATTTGAGCATTGTCATTGAACGGTAGAGTACCCGCTGTCAACATATTTTGTCTTTGTTTCCTTGATGGGCGGGACGTAGCCTAGTGGTAAAGCGCTCGCTTGATGTGCGGTCGGTTTAGGATCGATCCACGTCGGTGGCCCCATTGGGCTGTATCTCGTTCCACCCAGTGCTCCACAATTGGTGTAACAAAGGCCGTGGTGTGTACTATACTGTTTGTGGGATGGTGCAGATAAAAATCCCTTGCTGCTAATCGAAAAGAGTAGCAAATCAAGTGGCGACACCGGGTTTTCTCTCTATATATCTTTGTGGTTCTTAACCATATGTCTGACTCCATATAACCGTAAATAAAATGTGTGAAAACAGTTGCAAAAAAACCCCCAAGCCGCGACATCAGATGGTGGTCCAGACCTTGGGTCATCTTGAAAATGTTCTTGTCCTTTTCAGCAGACTTTCACAATTGTTCAATAATTGATGGATCCATCACCACGTACTCGAACCAAGCACTTATGATTTGAATAGCATTTTCACATCTCTTTATAAAACAAAATCTTGACGACGGCTGTGTGTTCCAATCTGGTCAATGTCATCGTCTCAGTAGGGTAGTTTACCGTTAAGTAATATTTTATAAATATACAAACAAGAAGAGTATTGTTATGTTCAGCAAATATCAATCATATGATGGTATTCCAGTTGCAAGCTATAGAGTCTATCGTTCTTCTCACAGGGAACGCCTTTTTCTTACTACGAAATTTAATACAAGTGATTTATTTTTGAGCCGACTGATTTCTATATTGCACACAAAAATAGTAATTTTTTTATTTATTTACAAAACACTTTTACTTATCTTCTTACGCTAAACCAAACTGATATTATTTACTCAAAACAAAACAAACATTTTTATAGGAGGATGGGACGGACTATTTTTCTATGCTGTTTCTGACTCTCCCGTTGTATGTGTGTAAAATGTACATGGTAATGGCATTGATTTAGTCTCAAAAATGTTAAAAAATTAAAGTTTGTCTTGTTTAATTACCCAACTAGAGCACATTGATTTATTTATCATCGGCTATTGGATGTCAACCATTTGGTAATAATTATGGCATATAATCTGAGAGAAAGAAGAAGTTTGTTTTGTTTAACGACACCACTGGAACACATTGATTAATTAATCATCGGCTATTGGATGTCAAACATTTGGTAATTCTGACACGTAGTCATCAGAGGAAACCCACTTTAAATAAACCATTTTCTTCCTTCTACCAAACCGGCCTCGGTGGCGTCGTGGTAGGTCATTGGTCTACAGGCTGGTAGGTACTGGGTTCGGATCCCAGTCGAGGCATGGGATTTTTAATCCAGAGACCGACTCCAAACCCTGAGTGAGTGCTCCGCAAGGCTCAGTGGGTAGGTGTAAACCACTTGCACCGACCAGTGATCCATAACTGGTTCAACAAAAGCCATGGTTTGTGCTATCCTGCCTGTGGGAAGCGCAAATAAAAGATCCCTTGCTGCTAATCGGAAGAGTAGCCCATGTAGTGGAGACAGCGGGTTTCCTCTCAAAATCTGTGTAGTCCTTAACCATATGTCTGACGCCATATAACCGTAAATAAAATGTGTTGAGTCCGTCGTTAAATAAAACATTTAGGTCCTTCTACCAAGAACGGTGGACCCAATGATTCAAAAGCATCACTCATGAGCGGTCTAGCTACTGTACTAAATTCGACTTCACGTGGATTTCAGAGGCTGGCGTATTTCTGCAGTAGCCGGTAATAAAAAGGAAGGAAATGTTTTTATTTAACGACGCACTCAACACATTTTATTTACGGTTATTTGGCGTCAGAAATATGTTTAAGGACCACACAGATATTGAGAGAGGAAACCCGCTGTCGCCACTTTATGGGCTACTCTTTTCGATTAGCAGCAAGGGATCTTTTGTATGCACTATCCCACAGACAGGGTAGTACATACCACTACCTTTGATGTACCAGTCGTGATGCACTGGTTGGGACGAAAACTCGACCCCAGACTGCCCGCGCATCAAGCGAGCGCTGTACCACTGGGCTACATGCCGCCCCCGGTAAGAAGAAGTGGATCTGATAGGGACTAGTTACAGACTAGATTGATCTCGTGAACTGACGTATAGAGCATGCAATGGCAGAATCGTGTCTGAGGAAGACACATGTAGGAGAACGCGGAAGAAAGATTTATTGTGCTGGGTTGAAATCGATAAAACAGTGCATGAAATTAAATCTGTCTCAGTTTTCAGACAGATCGTGGCTCATTGTATTGTGATATTGATAAAGCCTAAGCGATTTAGGATTACTTTGTTTTTCAAATTATTAATTACCACCAGAAAAAAAAGACTTTTTAGATGTTCTGGTTAAAGATAAAGTTTATTTTGTTTAACAACACTGCTGGACAGGGCCGGATTTAGACCTTGGGGGAGGGGGGCCGGGGTAGGGACACTTCAGGTTCGGGGGCCCCTCAACATAGAAATTAAATTACATGACAGATAAAAAAAAAACCCAACTAATTTTATAATTATTACATTTTTTATTAAAGGAAGTCCTTAGTCTGCGGGGCCACTTTGGCAGAGGGACCCGGGGCAATTGCCCTCTTTGCCCCCCTTATAAATCCGGCACTGCTACTAGAGCACACTCATAAATTACCATCGGCAACTGGATGTTTTCGAAGGACACCCGTTACATATTTTATTTTAATATTTGTACAAGAGGTTCGATGCTATATAACCGTAATATAAATGTGTTGAGTGCGTCGTTAAATAAAACAATTCTTCTTGTACAAAGGGATATGTTACATGCACTCTCCTACAGACAGGGCAGCACATACCAAGGTGTTTGATATACCAGTCATAAGGGACTGTGTGGTAGGGGAAGAAACACAATCACAGAATTCGTCCACCGTGGAAGTTTAACAACACCACTAAAGCACATTGATTTATTAGGCATCAGCTATTGGATGTCAAAGATTTGGCACGTTTAACTTATAGTTTTACAGAGGAAAACCGCTAATATTCCCATTAGGTCAGGTCACTGTTGTAGCACACGCAAGTCATGGGCGCAGGTGTCCACTTTCGCCGGGTCCTCCGTCCAGGACAGGAATTTTTCTATTAGTAGCTATAGATATTTTATGTGCTCCAAACCACAGACAGAATAACACATACCACGGTCTTTGGTATGTCAGTCGTGGTACATTGGCTTGATCGAGAAATAGGTTAATGGGCCCACCAATGGGTATCGAGCCTACACCTACCTCGCTTTACCATTGACTGGATCGAGAAATGGGTCAATGGGCCCGCCAATGGGTATCGACCCTACACCTACCTCGCTTTACCATTGGCTGGATCGAGAAATGGGTCAATGGGCCCACCAATGGGTATCGAGTCTACACCTACCTCGCTTTACCATTGGCTGGATCGAGAAATGGGTCAATGGGCCCACCAATGGGTATCGAGCCTACACCTACCTCGCTTTACCATTGGCTGGATCGAGAAATGGGTCAATGGGCCCACCAATGGGTATCGAGCCTACACCTACCTCGCTTTACCATTGGCTGGATCGAGAAATGGGTCAATGGGTCCACCAATGGGTATCGACCCTACACCTACCTCGCTTTACCATTGGGCTACGTCCCGCCCTTTTTCTTTTTTCTTTTAAATTATTTTCGTGCTTATATCCAATAAGGTTCAAGCATGCTGTCGAGAAATGGGTCAATGGGCCCACCAATGGGTATCGACCCTACACCTACCTCGCTTTACCATTGGCTGGATCGAGAAATGGGTCAATGGGCCCACCAATGGGTATCGAGCCTACACCTACCTCGCTTTACCATTGGCTGGATCGAGAAATGGGTCAATGGGCCCACCAATGGGTATCGAGCCTACACCTACCTCGCTTTACCATTGGCTGGATCGAGAAATGGGTCAATGGGCCCACCAATGGGTATCGAGCCTACACCTACCTCGCTTTACCATTGGGCTACGTCCCGCCCTTTTTCTTTTTTCTTTTAAATTATTTTCGTGCTTATATCCAATTAAGGTTCAAGCGTGCTGTCTTGGGCACACACCTCGGCTATCTGTCTGTCTGTCCAATCTGTTAGTTGTTAGTTGAAAGAGAGAGAGAGACATGAGAGAGAGAGAGAGAGAGAGAGAGAGAGAGAGAGAGAGAGAGAGAGAGAGAGAGAGAGAGAGAGAGAGAGAGAGAGAGAGAGAGAGAGAGAGAGAGAGAGAGAGAGAGAGAGAGATAGAGAGAGAGAGAGAGATGAGAGAGAGACGAGAGAGAGAGAGAGAGGAGAGAGAGGGAGGGAGGGAGGGAGGGAGGAAGGGAGGGAGGGGGGAGGGGAGAGGGTGTAGTGGTCTTACACCTACCCACCGAGTCATTAAAACTCGCTCTAGGATGGAACCGGTACCGGGCTGCGAACCCTTTACCTACCAGCCTTATGTCCGATGGCTTAAACACAACATCGCCGAGGCCGGCTATCCCGCCCTAAAACACAGCAAGCGCTGACCATGCCCTTGGGTTAGCTAATGTCATGGATCATTTGCTGCTAATGGGTAAACCTAACCCACGTGGATTCTGGTGTCATATCCCTGTTACCTGCCCAAGACGGCGTGATATAGGAACTGCAATGAATAAAGCCCTAGAGAAGAAAGAAGAAAGAAAAAGGAAAGAAAATAATGATATACTTAGCGGCTTAGTGACACACATATTAAGCTACTGAAATTTGGTGTCCAGCAAATAATATTATTAGTTAGTAATCTGGGGCGGGACGTAGCCCATTGGTAGAACACTCGTTTGATACGCGCTCGGTCTTAGGTCGATCCCCGTCAGTGGACCCATTGGGCTATTTCAGCTTCCAGCAAATGTAAAACAACTAGTTAGTAATCTGGAAAAGGATAAAATTGGCTAATATAATTTGGTGTATGAATATCTATAATACTATATGTATATCGGGTTTGACTATTACATACATAGATATTAACGCACTGGCTAGTATGTATTGATGTATGACTATGTCGTGGTTCACTGGCTGGAACGAGAAAAAGCCTATTGGGCCCATCGACTGGGATCCATGTATGAAACGTCCCCCAGTAATCTCATGTGATCAGTTGTAAACAGGTCTTATGGGCGTATGTACTTTCAAGGTCGATACTATGAGATATCGTCTGCAGCCTTTAAGATAACACGGCTATTATTGCCAAACACTTTGATCTCTGCGCTTGACCGACCTTTTCAAGTGTTTCATAAATTAGTAAATTAATTGATGTAAATTAAAATATTTACACTATAAAATGATTTTTAGGTTTTACATTGTCAATTTTATATATCTGGCATGCTGTTCTTATATGGGTAAGTATTTCCTTAAATGGCTTCATTTTGGGGGTTTATTGTGTATCACTGTTCCGTTTGTTTTCCTGTATTCTGTTAAAGTATAAATAAGATATCATGGCGAATTTTGCGATATTACAATGCAGTGATTTATATTTCAATTCGTAGAAGTTAGCGCTTAAAATGCTGTTACTAATGATGATGATAACGATGATGGCAGTATGTATGCATACCTATATTTCTCAAGTACCGACTAACGAAAGTACAATCTTACTGGGGGCTTTTCTAGGCTATCGATTGAAAACAGTCCCATTAATATATATTTTGATGATGTATAGTAATTACGGAACAATATAGTCTAAAAATCACATTCAGTTTTAGCTTTCATAAAAAAGGTACTCCAATTATCAATATCCTAATTATGTCCTATATCGATCGACCCCATACTTGCCTATCACAAATTTTGTATTTTGTTTTGTTTTTTACAATTTTATTTTTTTATTTTTTTATTTTTTGTGTCTGTGTATGTGGTGGGGGTGTGGGTGGGGTGGGGGGTGGGGGGGGGGGTGGGTAGTTTTTGTTTATTTGTTTGTTTGTTGTTGTTTGTTTAAATACAATTGTCAGTATTTAGGTTCATACGAAATAACTGCTTTTGTAAATATATTCTAATTACGAGAGGTCATCCTCTGACTTCGCCTGAGAGTTCTGTCTATGACAGATAAACATATCTGTTCTACTTTCCTTCAGATGAAAAAAAAAGAGGAGAAAAACGTTTGTTTTGTTTAACAACACCACAACAGCACATTAATTTATTAAGCATCGGTTATTGAATGTCAAACGTATGGTAATTTTTACAGTCATAGAGATGAAACCCGCTACATTTTTTCTATTAGTAGCAAGGGGTCATTTATATGCACCATCCCACAGACAGGATAACACATACCACGGCCTTTGATATACCAGTCCTTCCGATGAGTACACTCCACCAAAATTTGGCATACCGTCAGAGTACACTGGCAGTGGTGACACTGAGGTGAAGGATCCTTCCTCAGAAGAAATGAAATTGGGCATTGTGGATGTGTCTTGATTGCATTTCAGTTTAAGCAAAGCCCAGGATAATACCTTGATAAGTCACTTATATAACACGGATTGGAATGGAACGTTATCCACTGGAGGGCGCCAACTGTAGATTAAACCGGCCTCGGTGGCGCAGTGGTTAAGCCATCGGACATAAGCCTGGTAGGTACTGGGTTCGCAGCCCGGTACCGGCTCTCACCCAGAGCGAGTTTTAACGAATCAGTGGGTAGATGTAAAACCGCTGCACCCTCTTCTCTCGAACGACCACGAAAATAAGTCAAAATGAATTAAAAAAAACGACTGCTCACAAACAATGTAATTGGTTCCCATCCTATAATATCATAGTCTTTAACGTTTATAATAATAATTAAAAAAAAAAAAAAAAAAAATGACAATAATAATAATAATAATAATAATAATAATAATAATAATAAGTATAATTATGAATAGTAGTAGTAGTAGTAGTAGTAGTAGTAGTAGTAGTATAATTATGAATAGTAGTAGTAGTAGTAGTGACAGTAGTAGTGGTAGTATTAGTAGTATTAGTGGTAGTAGTAGTAGTAGTAGTAGTAGTAGTAGTAGTGATAGTAGTAGTAGTAGTAACAGTAGTAATACTAGTAGTAGTTGTAGTACCCGTAAATAAAAGTTTGGTTTATTAATCATCGGCCATTATATAAAACATATTGGTCATTTATGAAGTCATCGAGAGGGCTACATTTTTATATAGTCAGGGACATATATGGTCATTTTTGACAGGATAGCACCTACCACGACGTTTGATATACCAGTCGTGGTAGTAGTAGCAGCAGTAGTAAAACGTTTTATTTAATTGTTCATGCTAATATATATGACTTTTACATTGCAGGTAGAACCGTACCACTAGTGCCAAAACCTGGTAAGATACACAAAAATATATATTATCCTATCGGAAACATAATAATGCATTCATGCTGCTCGAACACACTTACTTGTATTGTATATTTCGCTGTCTTAGTTGTACATTAGAAAATGAAAGGGAATGTGTGTGTGTGTGTGTGTGTGTGTGTGTGTGTGTGTGTGTGTGTGTGTGTGTGTGTGAGAGAGAGAGAGAGAGAGAGAGAGAGAGAGAGAGAGAGAGAGAGAGAGAGAGAGAGAGAGAGAGAGAGAGAGAGAGAGAGAGAGAGAGAGAGAGAGAGAGAGAGAGAGAGAGAGAGAGAGAGAGAGAGAGAGAGAGATGGCATGTTACATGGTGGAATATCTTCGCTAGCAATCTGTCACGGGGATTCTACAATACCCGTAACTGAATGAAACACGGTTATCAAAATATCTCTCCTAACTGTATATCTATTAGATCTCTCTGTAATGGGCGGTTAAACCCTAGTATGGCTCGTCTAGGTATGATCAGAGATACGATCTTATATAAAGTATATATTATTATAGCACGTTAGTTCACTAGAAAACACAACAAAACACAATACACTTTGGAATCTGTATTAACCTACGCTGACAAATGTACTGCCGCAGTAGTTAATTAATAAAACAATAATAACAACCCAGAACTGATCACTTAATTAGTTAATCTCTAGGTGTCTAGTTTACACAATATGCTAATCACTTCACCGTGACACAACACCCACACGTGTGATAATTGAGAAACGCTAACACACACACGTGCGATAATGGAGAAACGCTTCCAGGGGAACTTAATTAATAAAGGAATTACAACACTATTCCTAACTGGTTAATTTTTAATTAACCCTAACTACTCATTCAATAACCTTGTAATACAGAATTAATACTGGTACCTATCACAATAAAGACAATAACCTACAGTTTACCTAGGTCCTCTAGGATGACTGGCTAAGCTTTAATATATATATATATATATATATATATATATATATATATATATATTATATATATATATATATATATATATATATCAGAACGGTGAGCCTACAGAATACTGCGTCAGATGACCGGCAGCACCGTCTAAATAATATTGGTATAATACAGTATTAAAATATTTAAAGTCACATCAAGGTTATACACAGAGCAGAAAATATATATTTACCAAAGTCCCGTCTGAACTAATATAGATCGTTCAGTGGACGATGGCCGTGATCCCCTGAAGCCTTCCTAGTTCTCCTCGATATCTCAAAAACACTAGCTATTTATTATAAATTCTCAGAGACAGCGAATATCGCCTGGGGGTACATCGCGGCACCGAATCTTATCATGTGAGTTTCCACCACGACCACGCCGGCATATTTTTCTATGATCGCTAGACTTAATGACGCCGATCGTCGCCAAATCACGGTTGTAAAAACCGCACTCGCGGAGGTATTACGTAACTACTCGCCACATGGACTCCGCACCTGGCTGGGTGTGTAATAGAAAAGCTCGATGACCGTCGCGCAAAGGTATCACGTAACAAGTTGTCCACCTGGGCTTAAGTGCTTATTGGACTGCACACGGCCCTCTAACACAATTAATATCGCCACAGGCGAAAACAAAATTAAGAGCATGTACCGTCACACACCCCACCTCAAAAAGGATATTTCCTCTACTCTAGGAATAGAGAAATATACTACATTAAAACAAAAAGTGCGTTAACCGACGCATCCGGTCATTTATAACACATGTAATAATAAGGTGACTACCAGTAATCACACTGAGTCTCTGAGTCCCTGGTATACAAATAAAATATATAAAAACAAAACAGAAATCAAGAATGTCAACATATTATCATAACGTTCAACTTCGGGACAGGGCATCAGCGATTACATTGGTTGTGCCCTTGATATGTTCAATGGTAATTGGGAATTCCTGCAGAAGAAGACTCCACCTCAAAACTCTCTGATTGGTGGCTTTCATTCTGTGAATGAAGGTAAGCGGCTTATGATCAGTAAAGACCACCACTTGATGCACTGTCGATTTCACGTAGATCTGAAAATACTTCAGAGCTTGTACCATGGCCAAATCTTCCTTCTCTATAGTGGAATAGTTCACCTGGTGTTTGTCAAACTTTTTGGAGAAGAAACTTACAGGATGGTCCAGTCCATTTTCGTCTTCCTGGAACAGCACAGCTCCAGCTCCCACGTCACTGGCATCCACAGCTAGCTTGAACGGCATTCGGTAGTCTGGTGCTGCCATCACGGGAGACGAGTAGCGCATCTGCTTGAGACGGTTGAATGACTTCTCGCATTCACCTGACCACTGGAACTTCGTGTCTTTCTTTTTCAGTGTCACACGTTTTCCAGGTTTTCTCCGATAGGCATGCTGTTGAATCGGTGTAGCGTTGGGTTCCAAGCGCACATCTTGGCTTAAGGTATTGGTAACCGTTGGAAGGTCCTGACAAATGGAAACATTGTCTTGTATCAATGTAGTCAACTTTGCTCGCTGGGGGTTCAAGTCTGCTAGAATCTGGCTGTTGGTTAATTTGATCTCTGCAGTCTTGACGTCATCACAGGAAATTGAGTGACTCTCAATTTGGACCGGTATCACTGGAACTATAGGCAGTCTGTCAAAATAACCTTTTAGCAAATTGATGTGAGAATACCTACTTTTCCTAACCCTATCAGGAGTGTTTATCACATACCCTGTCTCATTAACCCGTTTGTGCACAACATAGGGCCCGAAATACCTGTTCTGCAACGAACCCCGTTTAATGGGAAGGTACAGCAGCACCTTATCCCCTGGTTTAAAATTCCGACTCCTAGCCTTCCTATCACACACTGATTTTATTTTGCTCTGAGCATGGCTCAGTTGCTTCCTAGCCTTCCTATCTCTAACTCTCTTATTCATTAATACTCCCTTGTCCATATCATAACCTGACATCTGATCCTCCATCTCACCCTCTGTTAACAATGTAGTGCGAGCTGCCAACAATTTTGGATCAGCCCCCTGCTCTAGAATTAACTCTTGTCTATTACAAGGTAATTCCCCTCTGTCAAACACAACTGGTTCAATTCCCCTCTGCGGGAGATCAACAGGTTCCACCACATTTAATTCCTCAGTTGACTTATCTACCATTTTACTGATAACCTCATCCACTCCAATTTCATGGCTCACACACGTATCAGACAAATCACAAATATCCTCTGGGTATCGTGTTACCCTACTGGCCATAGCCCTAGTCATTACACACGCAGGATATCTAATCTCATCAACCTCACTCTCTTCTATTGGTAAAGTGCTGTCTTTATTTAACAATTGGTCACATATCGGCTGACAACACTGACTAGTCAAATCATTTCCCAACAAAACTCCTATGTTTTCAACAGGCAAGTCCTTCACAACACCCATAACGACTGGTCCCGTAACAAACTTCGAACACAAGAAAACGTTATGTAACCGGACAACCATATTTTCTCCAGTAACTGAGATTAAAGGAACACTACGTCCTGTATCTGAATTTTCAATACCAGCTAAACACTCTTGCGTGATCAGACTCTGACTACACCCGGTATCTCTATAGATTGATATTGCCTTAGGACTCAATTCTTGTTTCACATCACAAACCATACCAGTGGACACATACGAGGTTACTTTCTCTGCCATGGGACTAACCATTAACTCTCTCGCTAACGGAGCTGACGTCACTAAACCGACCACTTGCGCATTATCGCGTTTCCTTTCAAAACAGTCCCCGACAAGATGGTTATCCTTTTTACAGTAACTGCAATGTGGACGAAAAGTTCGTGCATTGGCTGATAATGCAGGCTTATCCTTACTTTGCCCACCAGGTGCATTCCTTGCCTGACTAGCTGGCCAACTAGATGACTCTCCCCGATAGTTACTTTCCCGGGAAAAACCTGGCTGAAATTTCTTCTTATC
This sequence comes from Gigantopelta aegis, assembly GCF_016097555.1. NCBI lineage: Eukaryota > Metazoa > Mollusca > Gastropoda > Neomphalida > Peltospiridae > Gigantopelta > Gigantopelta aegis. Next base: position 9,469,848 of record NC_054700.1, on the reverse strand, counting down.
ACCCTGTTGTATAGAGCTACCCTGTACTGCCTGAGCCGTGTGTATTAACACGTAGTCATCTGCCACTATGCCTGCCTCCTCTATCTTTTTGACATCACGATCCTCTAAATGAATACGTAAGCTAACTGGTAATCCATTTTTAAGGTCCTGTAAGATCAACAACTCCCGTAACTCGGTATATGACTCTACCTGATGAGACACCACCCATTTATCAAACATCCCTGCCTTCTTAGCCACAAACTCACTATAAGACTGACCCTGCGTTTTTCTCAACTCGCTATACCGTAAACGATAATCCTCAGGTCACAATTCATACGCCCTCAACACTGCAGCCTTAACTAGGTCGTACTGACCTGCTCGCTCATCACTCATTGAATTATAAGCTACACTAGCCTTCCCCTTAAACTTAGACACGGCTAACAATGTCCACTTAGACTGCGGCCAATTTAGCTGCTTAGCGGCCCGTTCAAAAAGTTGGAAGAACATATCTACCTCCTGGTCATCAAATACAGGCACTGATCTATAAGCCTCCGACATGTTAAAACCATTTCCTGCCTCACGTCTAACTTCTTCAGTATTCAACTTTTAACTCATGTTCCACTTTTAATTTTGCTAACTGGAATTCTCTATCCCTATCTCTCTCTCTCTCTTCTCTTCTCTCTCTCTCTCTCTCTCTCTCTCTTCTCTATCCTTCTCTCTATCTTCCCTATCCTTCTCTCTATCTTCCCTATCTCTATCCCTCTCTTCTTCTTTTTTTTCTCTCTCTCTCTCTCTCTCTATCTAATGCACGTTCTTCTCTTTCGTACTCAAGCTTTTTAAAAGCTAATTTTGTTCCACACTTAACTCATTTATCTCTATCTCTGGAACAAGTTCACTGTCTTGCATAACAGGACTATCACCAAAAACTTCCAGGATAATAATTGTCCTTATATCTCCTAAGGTTTTAGCTGATGTTGAGTCAATTTCTCGCTCACCCGCGATTTCAACTAACTCGGCCTTACGTGCTCGCTTAATCTCCACTACACTGAGCGTAGGCCTATCCAGCAAATTCTTATCCATGTTTAGATATGACGCACTTATTATTAATTAATTTTCTAGTGAACAACGTTGCTACTTCTAGTTATTTGTAAAAATAATTTATAAAGCCCCCATTTACAAACAATACTTTTTTAAATATGCATGTCCCGTTTCAGATCCTGGACGAGCCCCCAATTTTCTACTCCTGTCACGGGGATTCTACAATACCCGTAACTGAATGAAACACGGTTATCACAATATCTCTCCTAACTGTATATCTATTAGATCTCTCTGTAACGGGCGGTTAAACCCTAGTATGGCTCGTCTAGGTATGATCAGAGATACGATCTTATATAAAGTATATATTATTATAGCACGTTAGTTCACTAGAAAACACAACAAAACACAATACACTTTGGAATCTGTATTAACCTACGCTGACAAATGTACTGCCGCAGTAGTTAATTAATAAAACAATAATAACAACCCAGAACTGATCACTTAATTAGTTAATCTCTAGGTGTCTAGTTTACACAATATGCTAATCACTTCACCGTGACACAACACCCACACGTGTGATAATTGAGAAACGCTAACACACACACGTGCGAAAATGGAGAAACGCTTCCAGGGGAACTTAATTAATAAAGGAATTACAACACTATTCCTAACTGGTTAATTTTTAATTAACCCTAACTACTCATTCAATAACCTTGTAATACAGAATTAATACTGGTACCTATCACAATAAAGACAATAACCTACAATTTACCTAGGTCCTCTAGGATGTCTGGCTAAGCTTTATATATATATATATATATATCAGAACGGTGAGCCTACAGAATACTGCGTCAGATGACCGGCAGCACCGTCTAAATAATATTGGTATAATACAGTATTAAAATATTTAAAGTCACATCAATCACATCAAGGTTATACACAGAGCAGAAAATATATATTTACCAAAGTCCCGTCTGAACTAATATAGATCGTTCAGCGGACGACGTCCGTGATCCCCTGAAGCCTTCCTAGTTCTCCTCGATATCTCAAAAACACTAGCTATTTATTATAAATTCTCAGAGACAGCGAATATCGCCTGGGGGTACATCGCGGCACCGAATCTTATCATGTGAGTTTCCACCACGACCACGCCGGCATATTTTTCTATGATCACTAGACTTAATGACGCCGATCGTCGCCAAATCACGGTTGTAAAAACCGCCCTCTCGGAGGTATTACGTAACTACTCGCCACATGGACTCCGCATCTGGCTGGGTGTGTATTAGAAAAGCTCGATGACCGTCGCGCAAAAGTATCACGTAACAAGTTGTCCACCTGGGCTTAAGTGCTTATTGGACTGCACACGGCCCTCTAACACAATTAATATCGCCACAGGCGAAAACAAAATTAAGAGCATGTACCGTCACACACCCCACCTCAAAAAGGATATTTCCTCTACTCTAGGAATAGAGAAATATACTACATTAAAACAAAAAGTGCGTTAACCGACGCATCCGGTCATTTATAACATGTACCGTCACACAATCATACCGTATATATCAGGATTTGTAAAATGAATGATCACACCGACAAGCAATAGCATTGGCTTCGCTTAGATCTGCAGAGACTTCCAAAGAGCATTCTCGATAAGATCTGATTTTGACATGGTTTGTATATATATATATTTCAGATTACGTGGATCTGTCTTGCGATTTTGAGTCTGGTTTCTGTTCGTGGTATCAGGACACGTCTGATAATTTCAACTGGAGGAGATCTGCCAATGGAACACACGATGCTACCTCAGGTCCTCGGTCGGACCACACCACTGGACGTAACTACACATTGTTACCTTGTTCTTGTTGGGGGGGGGGGGGGGGGGGGGGGGGGGGGGGGGTGGAGACGTAGCTCAGTGGTAAAGCGCTCGCTTCATGCGCGGTCGGTCTGGAATCGATCCCATTGGGCTATTTCTCGTTCCAGCCAGTGCACCACGACTGGTATTTTAAAAGCAGTGATATGTACTATTATGTCTGTGGGATGGTGCATATAAAAGATCCCTTGCTACTAATGGAAAAATGTAGCGGGTTTCCTCTCTATGACTGTGACAAAATGACCATACGTTTGACATCCAATTAATAAATCAATGTGCTCTAGTGGTGTCGTTAAACAAAACAAATTTGTTTGGTGTGTGTGTGTGTGGGGGGGGGGGCGGGGATCTAGATCAGTTGGTTGAGTGCTCACTTGAGCTGCCTGCGTCGCAGGATCGAAACACCTCGGTGGATATATTCAACAGATTGGGGGGTTTTCTCAATCAAACCAGTACACCTCAACTTGTCAAAGGCCGTGATATGTGATTTTTTGTCTGCATATAAAAGATCTTTTGCTGCATTAGGAAACATGTAGCGGGTTTCCTCTAATGATTACGTGTCAGAATTACCAAACGATTGACATCCAATAGCTGATAATTAATTAATCATTTTGCTCTAGTGGTGTCGTTAAACAAAACAAACATACTTTATTTGTTCTTGTTGTATTCTCTACTTGTTTTGTCGCCCGACGACGAAATCGCACGGCGAAATGTATAATATGGACCTATATGTTTTAAGCTAGACTGTCAAATAGCACGACGCAATTTCCCCAACTCCCGATTTACGACGTCACGGGTGCGCTCTGGTTAACAACTAATGGGTTATACGATGAGAATCGAGTTGTTTGAGCGCTCAGATTTGCAACTGGAGAGTGGTAGAAGTCGTCAAAGCAGGAAGTTGGCCAACACTGTCGTGGCAGTTGGTGGTCTGTGCCTATAATGGCCTCCGCGTTTTGAGATTTGAATTGTTTATTTTCGTGCCATGTTGATTGCAAAAAGAACTAATAGAACATTTCGTAGGTTTAGCAACTAATCATTTTGCATTATTGTCAATTGGCGAATTACAATATCATCCATTCATCCATCCATCCATCTATTTATCAACATATTATTTTTAATATCAAATCACTAATTATTATAGGCAACAAATTTAACGTCTTCCCTTTTTTTTTTCAGAGTGTGGATTTGGAATATTTCCCTAACACGCATGGTAATTGTGTATTATTATTGTAACATAATTATTATTTATGTTGCAGATGGTTTCTTTGCTTACATCCGGGGTTCTGATGCGCAACAAAACACTTGGCTAGCCAACCTTGCCAGCCCGTACGTCCACGTGTCACTGCCTACGACGTTTACGTTTTCCTATTACATGAACGGAGACAACATCGGCAGTTTACGGCTAATTTTGGAATTGATGAACGGGGTGACGAAGATTTTGTTCGAGAAACATGGCCGACATGGCTATGCGTGGCACAATGGCAGTGCAATCCTGCAGATTGGAACCTACCAGGTAAGAGCTGGCATCGTGTAACACTTACCTCGATGTCGCGGTTGTCAGTATATTAAGATAAAGCTCGGTTTCCATAAACTATGTAATATGTCGTCGATCGACGCAGATCTACGCAGATGAAAGTTTGCTTGTTTGTTTATTTTGTTCTGTTTTGTTGATTTTTGTTGTATTTTTTTTCTTTTGGTATTTTTTTTGAGTTGATTTTATTATTATACTTAAAATTTATGAATTAGTTATGATTATTTATTTTTCTATTTTTTTCGGCGGGTGGGGGCGTCAGATTGATGATGAATTAAAGAAGTTGAAGCGAGTTCATCCATGCAGATCAGTCGCAGAACGCCATTGTTGATTTGCGCCTGTTACAGGTTTTATGGAAACCGATATTAAGAATTATATAATCTGATAGGTTCTGGTTTCTTATCCCAGTAACCGAGAGAGAGAGAGAGAGAGAGAGAGAGAGAGAGAGAGAGAGAGAGAGAGAGAGAGAGAGAGAGAGAGAGAGAGAGAGAGAGAGGGGGAGGGGGAGAGAGAGAGAGAGAGAGAGAGAGAGAGAGAGAGAGAGAGAGAGAGAGAGAGAGAGAGAGAGAGAGAGAGAGAGAGAGAGAGAGAGAGAGAGAGATATACAGACAGACAGACAGAGGGCAGCCCAAGATGCATATTGCAAGTTCACTGCAACGATATATCTATACATAATACCAAAAGACAATAAATTAAAATGGGTGAAGAAATTAAAATGTGTCCGTCAGTTTGTCCGTTCGCACGTAGGTCCGTGCACACGTACGCTGGCAGGAACACTTAGATAATGAAATAATTCTTGCTTATTTATGATTATTTTTGTTGTATTAATTCGTTGGATTCTATGTACTCAGATCGAAAAGCAAATGCAGACTTTGTAGTTTGGCGATCTGTCTCATCTGACACTGCTGTGATAAATTACACTGGAAACCGTCAAGGGATTATTTGTTTGCAACCTGAGATTGACGTTTCTTTTACAATTAAAAATGATGCTTTGCATTCTTTTAAAAAAACCCACAAGAGACGTTTTCCCCAAGAGTATTTAAATTTCTAAAGAAAATCGAAATTTACTCTTCGATTTAATGCAGATGACATCGAAGTAAATGATGGAGTCTTGGGTGTCAGTCTATCTCGTGATTCGTTATTTGAAACAACAGATCATATTAAAGTAATATGCGAAGATGGGGAGGTTTTTTTAAAGGGACATTCCTGAATTTGCTGCAATTTTTAAGATGTTATCGACTAACAGATACTTTTTATCGATTGTACTTACATATTAAATATATTTTTCTACATAAAATATTAGTGACTGTATATTAAACGTGTTTCTGATCGTTCTAATATTTGTACTAGGTTAAATTTTATTTTGTTCCCTAAAATAATGTTTTTTCGTACGTACGAAATTATTTGAAGACAAAATCCAGTTTGGGCTTCTTACAAATATTAAGACCACCAGAAACACATTAAATATACAGACACTGATATTCTAAGCAAGAAAATATGTTTAACGTGTAAGTTTAATCGTAGAATTATTTTATTAGTCGGAAACATTTTACAAACCAGCAAACTCAGTAGTGTCCCTTTTAATATATAGAATAGAATATATAGAATAGAATAGAATAGAATAGAATAGAATAGAATAGAATAGATGTTTAACGATACCCCAGCACAACATAGAAATAGGGTACAACTTTAAACAAAAGGAATGTAAAGTAATCATTCCCAAAAATCCGAGCCTTTTACAAGCCACCCAAAGAAAACAAATATAATTTAAAATATCCATTTGCTAAATAGTCGATTTTCAGGGCATTTCGAGATCCACATAGGGCATCCACCTCATTATTAAGATTGCAGCACGCCACAAAACACTGTGCATGCATTTCAAAACATTTTCTATGTTAGGTTATAATCTGTGAAACACATACAGCAATATCCAAAGGGCTACCTGACAGCTACGTTTAGGAAGTACTATTCCTTGATAACTACCATGCAAAATATCAACAGGTTGGCCACGGAATTGTTTAATTGTCAACATTTTTGCATGAGCACCCCTCGTTTTTCTGTTATATGGCAGAATACAATTTGTAGTTTAGTAACCTCAAACCAATGGGTTATTTAAATACTACAGATATCAACCTTCGTGAAATAAGCAAAACAAGATGTGAAAAGGCATTTTAGTATTTTATATTAATTAAACAAAAATCTCTCTCTCTCTCTCTCTCTCTCTCTCTCTCTCTCTCTCTCTCTCTCTCTCTCTCTCTCTCTCTCTCTCTCTCTCTCTCAGCTGACTGTTTTTTTCTCTCGTTCCAACATGTGCACCACAACTGGTCAAATGTCTTGGTATGTGCTTTCCTGTATGTGGAAAAGTGCATCTAAAATACCCCTTACTGCATTAGGAAAAATGTAGCGGGTTTCCTCTGATGACTACGAGTCAAAATTACCAAATGTTTGACATCCAATAGCCGATATTAATTAATTAATGTGCCCCAGTGATGTCGTTAAACAAAACAAACTTTATCTAAATAATTATATTTACTAGTAGAATACAGTAATTAGTTTAGGGGGCAATCGTGAGACATTACATAGTGACGTCACCGTTTTATTCGTACACGAATGAATGAATGTTTAACGACACCCCAGCACAAAAATATACATCGGCTATTGGGTGTCACAAATGGTAAGTTTAGCCAGAATTATTTGTGATGAACTATAAAAAAACCCACAACAAATATGGTAGCCATGCTGTGTTTAGCCACACATTAGTCGAGAAACCTTCTGGTCGTCCAGTTAAAGACTTTAAAAAAAATATTGTTCCAGAGTTATGAAAAAATTATGAGTCGGGTCGATTAATTTGTAATCATTTATTACAAAATAAATGTAAAGCTGACGAAATACTATAGTTTCCACTTTGACATAGCACCTTTTAAGCTGCTACAAGTAACTAAAAGTAATGACATGACAAATGGTGCTGTTGTGCCTAAAGCTATATCATCCACTTTTGAAACGGCTTAAGCGTTACGTCGACCCATTTCATTTCCGTTTAATTTATTTTTCGGGTTTGTATCCAGTCAAGGTTCCAGCATGCTGCCCTTGGCATATATCTCACTTCTGCGAAATGCAAATGGGATAAGGCCATTAGTTGCGCTGAATAGTGAGAGCGAGAACACTATGTAATGATCTTGTCACAGAAGTCCAATGGTAAAGCGCTCGCCTGATGAGCGATCGGTCTAGAATCGATCACCATCGGTGGCCCATTTGGCTATTTCTCGTTCCAGCCACTTCATCACGACTGGTGTATCAGAGGCTGTGGTATGTACTATAATGTATGTGGGATGGTGTATATAAAAGACTCCTTGCTTCTGAGTGAAACATGTAGTGGGTTTCCTTTCTAAGATTATAGGTCAAAATTACCAACTATTTGACATCCAATAGCCGATAATTAATAAATCAATGTGCTCTAGAGGTGTCGTTAAACAACACAGACGTTTGATACTGTGACCCCTGCACTCAATCAGAATGCATAAATAAATGGAAAGAAAGAAGGAAATGTTTTATATGCACCATCTCACAGACAGGATAGTACATACCACGGCTTTTGTTACACCAGTTATGGAGCACTGCATGAATGAATGGACGTTTAAAGACACTCCAGCACACAAATACAGATGGGCTATTGAGTATCAAAAAAGATCTGAACCCATTGTGAGCACGTGTTAAGTAGTCAGAACGTAGCCCAGTGGTAAATCGTTCTCCTTATGGATTAATATGACTAGTTTGTTTGTTTTGTTTTGTTTAACGACACCACTAGAGCACATTGACTAATTAATCATCGGCTGTTGGATATCAACCATTTGGTAATTGTGACTCTTAGTCGTCAGAGGAAACCCGCTACATTTTTCCAAACGCAGCAAGGGATCTTTTATATGCACTTTCCCACTTAGAGGAAAGCACATACGACGGCCTTTGACTAGTTGTGGTTCACTGGTCGGAACGAGAAAATCCCAATCAGTTGAATGGAACCACCGAGATTGTTCAATCATGCGATGCAAACACCTCCGAGGAGCGCTTAACCGACTAAACGAAATCCAGCCCCCTAATATGATGGAGGGAAGGAAGGAAATGTTTTATTTAACGACGCACTCAACACGGTTATATGGCGTCGGACATATGGTTAAGGACCACACAGATATCGAGGGAGGAAGCCCGCTGTCGCCACTTCATGTGCTACTCTTTTCGATTAGCAGCAAGGGATGTTTTATATGCACCATCCCATAGACAGGATAGCACACACTGCAGCCTTTGATGTACCAGTCGTGGTGCACTGGCTGGAGCGAGAAATAGCCCAATGGGCCCAAACCGACCGCGCATCAAGCGAGCGCTTTACCACTGGGTTACGTCTTGCACCACTAATATGATGGAAGCATTCCTGGCATTATGGTGCCGGACGTAGATCCCTTCTAGAGTTGAAATAAGCACATTAAACATGTTTAGCTAAATACATGAATATATTTTTTTCAAGTATTTAAACGCCCATAACAATAACAATACCCAACAACAACCAAAATTACCACACTTTAACCAGTTAATGAAGCTGAAGGTCAACATACAACTATACGTGATATATTTTAAATCGTATTACATTATTTTACGTCTTTAGTGTCAATTTATGTAACTTTATTTTTTACATCTAAGTAAACACGTTTATAAAAATTGACATGCACAAAATATTTATATTTACGTATTGTAATATCAAGAATTGTAAAGTACACGGTTGTAATTGAAATATTCTGAATAACTATATTTTACAATATACATCTACGCTGTTACATCACGGAATGTATTATTATTACACATATCTTTATAATGTAATATCATTTATTACATACCCATTAAATCTTACTATATAAATACAGCCCTGAATACAAAAATGAAATACACTTTTCCGTATTCAACTCAACTGCCGGAACTATACCGTATTCAACGCTACTATTTATAGCAAATGGTTACCGGGGATGCCCTTCGCGATATGTAAACAAAGTTTGTGCTTGGTTTGTTTAAAATACTATTTTGTGGAACATTTGAACTGAAAACAGACGAAAACGGTGACAAATATTTACAATTTAATGAGCGCGATACCAAAACTTGAGACGGGAACACTACTAACCAACGAGCTTTTAATCCACGATAGTTAAGATCGACGACAGTCACTTTTTGGACTCTTCGTTTTGGCTTCGTACACAATTCTTATTCTTATTCAATAAATAAAACATCTCCAACCGTAATTTTGTGATATTATATACTTGACAAAAGGTACCTTTTATTTCTTTCATCTTTCAAAACTTCAAATTAATATTTTGGCCTGAATTATGAAAAATAAAAAAGTACTGACCTGTAAACAGCGTTGTCTGCTTATTATAGGAATTTAACCTGGGTCAAGGTTAGTAGACTAGTTTTTATTTTAATGTGGCGCGGCATTGTAATAATACAGCTAATTTTGAATTTAAATGACGTCAGTATTCCAATGACGTCACTTTGCATCTCCTTACAATAACCATAAACTGGGTACATGACGTTTCCTTTTTGGAAAAATTCCAATGTAAAATTGCTATTGAATTTATTTATTTTTTAACATTACTAATGCACCTGTGTGTGTTTGAACAAAAAGGTTTTCTGACGTATTACGAGCAAATTAAATATTATATTGTTCGTGAATTTTAGCTATTACATTGTCTTTAAAAGGCATTTCAAACAATATCATTAAAATTATAGATAACTTTTCACTCGTTCTTTCTTATTTCTGTTTATTGTTTAAATAGAACTATATTCCTACATTCCTACATGTATGTGTAATAATTGGTGGTTCTTCGGTCCGCGTAGTAACACAGCTGACCTAGTTGTGTAAATTTAGAAATCCCCGTCAATAGCTAGCAGTGTTACAATTTTAATTATTATTTGGAAAAAAATTTCCAATTTAGGGTATATAATAAATACAAAACTACATATATGTGGTTTTCTTATTTCTGTATTCCACGAGTGTATTTCCTGCCGGAAATACACTCGTGGAATACAGAAATCAGAAAACCACATATATGTAGTTTTGTTTATGCATCTATATTGTGAATACACATATCTCTGTAATGTAATATCATGTATCTATATTGTGAATACACACATCTCTATAAATGTAATATCATGTATCTATATTGTGAATACACATATCTCTATATTGTAACATCATTTATCTATATTGTGAATACACATATCTCTATATTGTAATATCATGTATCTATATTGCTAATACACATATCTCTATATTGTAATATCATGTATTTATATTGCTAATACACATATCTTTATAATGTAATACCATGTGCTGTAATTGTATTTGTATTCACATATGCACCAAGCAATGTATTCCTATTATTTGTACCCTCCTGTTAACCATCTTGTCAAAATCAGAATATGTATGTTCCTCTTACGCCGTTGCATAACGGCCCGAATGTTATAAAGTTCAGTTCTGTTCTGTTCTGTTCTGTTCCGTTAACCATACGTCTGACGTCATATGACCATGACTAACTTATTGGGTGCGTCTTTAAATAACACACTTATTTCTTTATTTTCCTTTCCTTTTTCTTTATTTATTTCATTCTGTGTTAAGAACTATGTTCTACAATTAATCTAATACAGTCCTATTAATTACACAAACCCACGTCCTACTTTGAACTGTTCCGTATATCACGGTATACGTCCCTATAAATCTAAGTACTGGTAATTGCTAAGTTCCGTCTGTTCTATTAATAAACCTCTTATGACTCGATTAATTCGGCCTCTTTAAGTTTACAAATGTGGAACAGTCAGACCTATAAACATTAAAGGGACATTCCTCAGTTTGCTACAATTTGTAAGATGTTATCGACTAACAGAGACGTTTTAACGATTGTAATTACATAACAAATATATTTTTCTGTATAAATCATTAGAGGCTGTATATTAAACGTGTTTCTGATCGTCCTATTATTTGTACTAGGTTAAATTTCAATTTATTTCCTATTTTGGTTTTCGTACGTACAAAATTATTTGAAAATAAAATCCAGTTTGGGCTTCTTACACATATTAAGACGACCAGAACATTGAATATACAGACACTGATATTCTAAAGAAGAAAGTATATTTAATATGTAAGTTTGATCGTAGAAATATTTCATTAGTCGGAAACATCTTACAATGCAGCAAACTCAGGAATATCCCTTTAAGTTTACAAATGTGGAACAGTCAGACCTATAAACCTTAATATACACCGATCCAGAGCTCATGTTCTATTTGCTTTTTGTGTTCTAATGTTTTATGCAGAAAATATATATTTGATATGTATTTACAATCGTTAAAGTCTCTGTTAGACGATAACATCTTAAACATTGCAGCAAACTCATGAATGTCCCTTTAATGGAAACAGAAGTGAGTTAGAATATCAGTGTCTGTATATTCAATGTGTTTCTGGTCGTACTAATAGTTGCAAGAAGCTCAAACTGGAATTTGTCTTTAAATAATTTCGTACGTACGAAAAACATATTTTAGGAAATAAAATGAAATTTAACCTAGTACAAATACTAGAACGATCAGAAACACGTTTAATATACATCCACTAATATTTTATGCAGAAAAATATATTTGATATGACATTTATTTACAATCATTAAAAAGTCTCTGTTAGTCGATAACATCTTAAAAATTGCAGCAAACTCGGGAATGTCCCTTTAATGGAAACAGAAGTGAGTGATTACACGGAAATAGTTGTCGTTTTCCGGATACGGCATTCAAAGTCTCGAAATTGTATCTTCGTGCCAGAATCTTCTTCATCACCAGTTGACGCGTTCGTGAATAAACACTTGATAAAAATGTATTGGTTAAAACGTTGATTGATTGGTCGATTGATGTGTCAGTGTACTGATTGACTGACTGACGGACGGACTGACGGACTGACTGACTGACTGACTGACTGACTGACTGTATTGGTTTGTTCATTGACTGATAGATAGATTCGTTCGATCATTCGCCCATACATGTTTTATTGCATCATGATTCATCCATTTATTCATACAAATTTAAAACACGATGTTTTTTTTTCTTCTATTTTACAGCTTAAGTTCCAGGCAACCGCAAAGTTACACTGGAGTAGCGATATTGCCATAGATGATATATCAATAAAGACATTATTGAAAGGTTAGTATGCTACATTATATGCTGACATTATCATATATATGTTAGTAAGTTGGTATGCTACATACATGGTGACATTGTACTTCATATATGTTAGTCGATATATCAATAAGGAACTTATTGAAATGGTAGTGTGTTCCATATATGTTGACATTTTACTTCATATATATGCCAGTAACAGGCCATGGTCGAAAGATCAATAACGGCCTTTTTAAAACGTTAGTATGCTACATATATGTTGACATTTTACTTCACAAATATATATATATATATATATATATACATACATACATATATATATATATATATATATATATATACATATATATACATACATACATACATACATACATACATACATATATATATATATATATATATATATATATATATATATATATATATATAGGTTGTTACCCTCGTGTATTTCGGTATCGTCAATATCATATATTAGGAATAAAAATTGTATTATGCGAGCCTCTGGCGAGCATAATACGTTATTTTTATTCCTAATATATGATATTGACGATACAAAAATACACGAGGGTAATAATCTCTTTATCATATTAGCTCAAGCTTAATACAACGTGTTTTTGTAAACTGTACACGCAACTTTAATTCCAGTCCGCCATTACTAGATATTCAAATGACGTAAGAATATGTGGCGCGGTGTATTTTTGAATGGAAATGACGTCAAACTCGAATGACGTCATTTTGGATGTCCTTACATCAAAATAAAGTTATGCCTAACGTTTTTTGTTTTCTGAACGCTGGACAGCTTTCAGTGTCAAATTGCCATTGAAATGTTTTTATTTGATGACTATGAATGCATACGTCAATCATGGAGTGTCACACAAGTACGTTTGCTTAAATGTCAATAAACCTAGTGCTGAGACCTCGACTAATTTACATCTAATTTGCAAAGTTATCAAATTCTTAAAGTATGTGATCTGAAAAATATCACACACTTTGATTGCACTGAAAATGCAAGATATTATATGATATATATATATATATATATATATATATATACGTTAGTAACAAGCCATAGTCGACATATCAATAAACACCTTGATAGTCGATAACATCTTAAACATTGCAGCAAACTCAAGAATGTCCCTTTAAACCTTTATAAAAAAAAAAATCACAATGAAACGTATTCCCAAACATATGTCATTGCAGTTAAGACAGGTCACAGATCAGTCATTTTCGTTAGTGTTCATTTCATTGGTCAGTGTGACTTTAGGTGCCTGGTGACTATTCTGAAGCAGCTAATCAGGCATATTTACATCGGACGCACATGTGTGTGATATCGTTGTACCGTACCATATAATCCATACAGCGTTCTCTCCGATGCGTGTGTCAGAAATGTCCAAAGAGTTTCTTTTCTATATTTATTTGACAGTGTCTCATGTCACTACGACAACGCGTAAGGTGATCACAACACATGCAACGATGCCGGCAACAACAACACGTAAGTTGTTTGTTTGTTTTGTTTTGTTGTTTTGTGTGTTTCGGGTTTTGTATTTCGGAGTTTTTTTTCGAAGGAACGTGCCCTACTAGAAAATCTGAATACTATGTTACTCTTTAGAACCACCAATAGACAAGACAGTTGAGACGTCTAAAACCATCGTACAACAGAACCAGCCCTGGCTCTCTGACGTCATCAACTGGCGTGTACGGCCGACCATTCTGTTTACAGATAACAACCTCTACTCCATGAACAAGTTCGACAGCCATTTTCATCCGTGGATTTAGAGTCTGCTCTATGGAATGGCATCATTGCAGTCACAGTCTATCATTTATCCCAGGCCCACAGAAAGCCGCTGCAACCCCACATTTACCTAGAAATTATGTACCACTAGTCTTCCTGCAACATAACACCGGCCTTGGTGGCGTCGTGGTTAGGCCATCGGTCTACAGGCTAGGTACTGGGTTCGGATCCCAGTCGATGCATGGGATTTTTAATCCAGATACCGACTCTAAACCCTGAATGAGTGCTCCGCAAGGCTCAATGGGTAGGTATAAACCACTTGCACCGACCAGTGATCCACCACTGGTTCAACAAAGGCCATGGTTTGTGCTATCCTGCCTGTGGGAAGCGCAAATAAAATATCCCTTGCTGCCTGTCGTAAAAGAGTAGCCTATGTGGCGACAGCGGGTTTCCTCTAAAAATCAGTGTCAGAATCACCATATGTCTGACGTCCAATTGCCGATGATAAGATAAAAAAAATCAATGTGCTCTAGTGGCGTCGTTAAATAAAACAAACTTTACTTTTTTTTCTTCAACATAACATATTCACACCATAGCTTGTATGACACCGAGCTATGATCTGGATACATTTGATCACTTTTGGAATTGTGTTACCGTCCTTGGTGGAGTCGTGGTTAAGCCACCGGAGATAAACTCGGTAGGTACAAGGTTCGCAGCCCGGTGCCGGCTCCCAACCAGAGCGAGATTTAACGACTCAATGGATATAGATGTATGGCCACTACACCCTCTTCTCTCTGACTAACAACTAATAACTAACAACTAACCCACTGCCCTGGATAGCTGAGGTGTGTACCCAGGACAGCGTGCTTGAACGTTAATTGGATATAAGCACGAAAATAAAACGAAATGAAAGGAATGGCGTTGAAAGGAAGCTCGAATGAATTCATCCCAGCTGCACAGCCGTATCAGACCATGATCCGGAGTTGAGGCAACAGGTCTCGTGCAGTGATTTTCTACTGCATGAGATATCGGAGATGAGTTTTGTTATCTATTTATACGTAATAAACTCAAACAAGCGCGAACGAGACTGCTCAATAAATATTATTTTGTGAGATATAACATGATTAAAATGAAACAAATCTTCAACTGTATGTCAGTACTCTTAATGAACTGTGTGAATGTATTGACATTATATATAGCCACTGTTCCGCATGAAAACCTATTTGAATTTTCCTGATTTTCTATTATTGAGTTTTAATTTGGGTTTTTTACGTATGTATGTATGTATGTATGTATGTATGTGTGTATGTATGCACTGATGTATGAATATCTATATATTGTATGTATGTCGAAGTTGACTGTTACATACATAGATATTAACGCACTGGTGCAGGGGATAATTAAATCCTTTCCGGCCTCACAACTTGACCCATGCCGTTACTGGGACTCGAACATGTGGCACCGAATCGTCAGCAAATTGCAAGACTAACCACGATGCGCTCTGAGTTATTGAGGCATCCACAGAAAATGATGGTCTTTAACTCAACCACATGCATGGGGCCTACAATCTACGCCGTCGATCCCGCTTACGTGCATGAAACAGTGGGCAGACCTGGCACTAGCTAGTATGTATTGATGTATGAATATCTATATATTGTATGTGGGGAATGGTTATATGATGATAGTGAATTAATTGGGCAAACATTACAACCGGTAGTTCAGTATTACAGTAGGTGTTATGACCACCAAAGATCTTGAAGGACGATTGGGGTCAGAAGTGAAATTTGAAAGTTGACGTTTTTTATCAGTAAATCGCAAATTCAAACAATAAAAATGACTAAAAACAAAACAACAACAACTGTATGATCAACAGAATGAAAAAGATTGACATATATAATGTTCCACGGTGATTAATCGACCTTCGTGGAAATTGTCAAAATCGAGAATGACACCCCACGCACGTGTACGGGGCAACGTGATGCACGTGCAAACTATAGAATGTGTTTTGGTGTGTTTATAAACAGACCTGAACGTTCTTTACTAGGACTGAATGAATGAATGAATGTTTAACGACACCCCAGCACAAAAAATACATCGGCTATTGGGTGTCAAACTATGGTAATGCAAACAAATGATGAACAACATCAATATAAAAAGATTTAAATAAAAGCACAGTGTAAAGAACTGTCCATAAATGCAAATATCACAGATAGATACTGAATTTTACTCAAAATTTCAATTTATGCTGTATTGGCCATTCTCAAAGAGAATGTTACACCCCTACACCACGGTGAGGTTACAGCACGTGCAGGGATGTCTGTGGTCAAAACGTATTTTAGGTCTAATAAATGATATTAACATTAATATTTCAGGTTCCCTTACCTTTTTTTAGGAGTATATATGCAAACCATGTCAAAACCATGTCAAAGTCTCTGCAGATCTAACCGAAGCCAATGATATTGCTTGTCGGTGTGATCATTCATTTTACAAACCCTAATATATACGGTATGATTGCCAGCGAAGATATTCCACCATGCTACGAAGTAACATGCCAGAATCATTGATGAGGGGGAAATACCTGCATAAGATATCTTTTGTGTGTGTGTGTGGCAGATTCCTACGCCCGTGATATGGACCTCTGCAAAATGAAATATTATACCGCCCTTTCTTTACACAATCCAATACAAGGTCCTGATTATATTGCTCTCTTCTTTGTTCTTTTTAAACATTTCTTTTTGTATGCGTGTTTACTAATTACTCTTTCCACATAAAAAAGTATTATATTTCTCTCTCTTTTTCTGGTGTTTTTTAATTTTGGTAATTTTTTCAGTTGATGAATATTTTATTCTGACGGATTTCTACTTAAGAAAATGTGTTATTCCCCCCCCCCCCCTAAAAAGTGGACTCTATTGCTTGTATCCCTTAATTGGGATGGTGATACGAAAGTGTGTCTTTTTATCCATTGCCAATAAAGTTATTGTATTTTGTTGGGTGCCCAGCCATGTTGGCATCAGGGGTAATGACAAGGCAGATTCAGCTGCCAAGTCTGCTTTGGATTTGCCTCATGCCAGGGTTGGTGTGCCTTATACTGATTTTAAAACTAATATCAACAAATTTATCTTTTCGACGGTGAGGTTGCGAACAAGCTTCATGCTATCAAGCCAGTCTTGGGAGAGTGGCAGTCCTCCTATAGACAGTGCAGGAAGGATGAAATAGACTTGTGTCGTGCCCGCATCGGGCATACTTACTTGACCCATTCATTTATCTTAAAGAAAGATCCTCCACCTCAGTGTGAGCACTATCAGTGTACTCTGACTGTGCGTCACATTTTGGTGAAGTGTCAGTTTTTGAAAGAAATTCGAAAAAATATATTTGGACCACGAACTGTGATGGAATCCTTTCGATTCCATCCAGAACTTTTATTGCAATTTTTACGTGATACTGAGTTTTATTCTAAATTTTAATTATATCTATCTGTGATATTTGTATTTTTACACAGTCCTTTACACTGTGTTTTTATTTACCCGTTGAATTTTTATATTGATGATGATCATCACACTGTTGTTGCATTTTACTAACAGTTTGACACCCAATAGCCGATGTATTTTTTCGTGCTGGGGTGTCGTTAAACATTCATTTATTCTATTGCTTGTAATACGATTTTACTGATAACGTCTTGCACGGAATATCAAGCTCACTTTCTAATCACTTCCAGGGATGACCTCTATGTCCGCGATAATTTCATTTCAACTTATTTTCGTGCTTGTATCCAATTAAAGTTCAAGCACGCTGTCCTGGGCACACACTTCAGCTATCTGTTTGTCCAGGACAGTGAGGTAGCTGTTAGTGGTTAGTGGGAGAGAAGAGGGTGTAGTGGTTTTATACCTACCTATACTGAACCATTAAGGATCGCTCTGGGTGGTAGCCGGTACCGAACTGCGAACCCTGTACCTATCAGCCTTATGTACGATGGCTCAACCACGACACCATCGAGGCCGGTCGCGATAATTAACAACTCTTACACCAAAAGGAGTATTGTTTTGTCTTTATATTATTTTTTATGGGATAGGGGGTTGTACTGTGCTGTTCTTATTGTTTTTGTGGGGTTTTTTTGTGCTTGTGGGGGGAGGTGGTTGTATGGTTGTGTGTGTGGGGGGGGGGGGGGGAGGGGAGGAGTTCCATGTGTTTGATAGGTATTTCGTTTCCTGTGGCGACGGCGTCAACTGCGATCACGTCAAAGTTTGTGTTTAGCTCAACGTAAACTATTCGTGTTTAGCTCGATTCATCATAGTATAAAAGACAATTCCAATGCGTTCTGTCCAGCGCTAGTTTTTATTTAATAAACTAAATACGAGGGTGGCAGTCCTGTGTGTGGTGGTGCAAGAAGGTTTGACATATCCAGTAAAGGATCTCCTCGGGAGTGGCTGTCCTCCTATAGACGAGTTACTAGATAGAGATTCATGGAATCAACCACTATTTTGCAAAATACCCATTCGACTGTATTGTGCAGAGATACGGCAATGTTCACATATTACGATGTTATCGTTCAGATTCATTAAACAACTGGGTCCCATTGTTCAAAGCATAAATTAACACTGGGTTAGTCTAATATTTGCCTTTTAATTATTTTTGTTCAAATGCAAAATAAACTTTAGATTTGGTTATGAATGGATACTTTTGATTGTAAATCAAATCATCTCAACATTATGTTATAAATTATTATTTGTATTCTATCAGTCTTTAGTTTCGAAATTTTCTCGTAACTACTGGTTAAGCTAACTTATGTTACGAGTAATTCATGTGTGCATGCCATCACAGCAGTATTTATTCTAATGATTTTCTGTCCTGTACTCGTTTTGATTTTGTTAACTAGTCTGGGAGTGGCAGTCCTCTTTATAACGAACTAAATTATGTAGTCCAATAACGAATCTCCTCGAGAGTGGCGGTCCTCCTATAGACGAGACACTAGATAGAGATTTATGAGATCAACCATAATTTTGTTTTGTAGAGAGAATATTAAAATTGTTGTTCTGCCCGAATGGTCCACTGGAACTAATACAATACTAAGTGAGTGTAACATAGAAAAACACAAAGTGTCAATTGACAGGATTCGATCCTACTGCGCCGATTCGCATGACATTTGACAGCCTGCGAAATTAACCACTCTGCCAGCCAGGTCTTTCAAACAAACAAATGGTAGCCCAACTAACCGTAGTTAAAAAAGCGTGCTGGCAAACACTCGGTTCGAAACTAATTTAACAGTTTGTATTAATATACCCAGGGACGGCGGAAGCAAGAATGCATTTTTTTTTTGGGGGGGGGGGGGGGGGGGGGGGGGGGGCTGACTGAGATCGAGGGCTCAAAGCAAAGTTTCTCGGGGGTTCTGGGGTATGCTCCACCGTAACATTTTTAAAACTAGATGACCTGACATGCAATTCCCTGCATGCTACAGGTAAAACATTCATCTCTGCCTTAAGAGTTACTACCATAGCGCAGGGTGAAAATTAAGTCAATATATTTATTAATGTGCAGGGCGAGTTGCTTCCCTCTTCGTCTATAGCAAATTTAAAATGGCGAGGAAATTGTTTATGTTGTTGTTAGAAGATTTATTTTGTTAATAATGATGCAAGACATTGAATTGTTTTAACATGCTCATGTACCACTAAGGTTTCGTGTATGTCTGTTCCGGGTCCCGCTCCTGGATAGCCAGGGGCATGATCCGGTACAATGATGCAAGTACTTCAATCGGAGTACGGAAGACTTGTGTGTCCATTTGTTGCACTATTTCGGTTGAGAAACGGTTGAAACATGGTGCCACACGTTTTGAATACCAGCTATATATAGGGTATGTAACAATATCCGGACGTAGATAGAACCACATTTTCTACGTTCCTTCGGACTATTACTACCAATAATATATTTATTTTTTTATTCCGTGACTGATACATCAGTTTTTTAATTGAAATGAGTTAAAGGGACATTCCTGAGTTTGCTGCATTGTAAGATGTTTCCGACTAACAAAATATTTCTACGATTAAACTTGCATATTAAATATATTTTGCTGCATAATATATCAGTGTCTACATAGTTAATGTGTTTCTGGTCATCTTAATATTTGTAAGAAGCCCAAACTGGATTTTGTCTTCAAATAATTTCGTACGTACGAAAAAAACTTATTTTAGGAAATAAAATTAAAATTTAACCTAGTACAAATATTAGGACGATCAGAAACACGTTTAATATACAGCCACTAATATTTTATGCAGAAAAATATATATGATATGTAATTACAATCGTTAAAAAGTCTCTATTAGTCGATAACATCTTAAAAATTGCAGCAAACTCAAGAATGTCCCTTTAATAACGCATTCGTAGACTAATAGTCAACGTCAATAGTCAGTCGGCACGATTCCGTCCTACTCACCGATTGGTACATGACATTTAGTAGGTGAAACACAATGATGCTTGTTCTTGCCAGAAGACACGATTACTGGCAGCTAGAGATTCACCCCAGACAGTTGGGAAGCGAGTTGGTAATGGAATGACAAAAAGAAAGACTGACACGTTTAGGTTTTATTGGGATCAAAGAGACGTAGCCGAGGGGTAAAGCGTTCGCCTGATGAGCGATCGGTCTAGGATCGATCTCCGTCGGTGGACTCATTGGGCTATTTCTTGTTCCAGCCTGTGCTCCACATCTGGTGTAACAAAGGCCGTGGTATGTACTATCCTGCCTGTGGGAGGTGCATATAAAAGATCGATTGCTGCTAATCGAAAAAGAGTAGTAACCCATGAAGTAGCGACAGCGGGTTTCCTCTGTCAATATCTGTGTGGTCCTTAACGATATGTACGACATAAATAAAATGTGTTGAGTGCGTCGTTAAATAAAACATTTTCTTCCTTATTGGGATCAACGTAAGTAAAGTTTATTTTGTTTTACGACACCACTTGAGCACATTGATGTTTTAATCATCGGCTATTGGATGTCAAATCAATGTAAGTACGCTAGATATCGCAAAAAAAATGCATCAGTTGGTCATCGCCGGGGAATGCCGATACCAGAGTGTCATCGATAGACAACTTTTGTGTCATTAAATGCTAATTAAAACACACCAGTGGATTTCGTATAATTATATTTTATCATCCTTTCACTATGTGTCTTCATTTAAAATCGTGTGTATAGCTATATCGAATTATTTCTGTATATATTCTACGAAACACTCCTGTAAATATCCATTGTACAATAAATCTAGAATAACTGAAGACTGTCTTAAAGGGACAGTGCTGAATTTACAACCATTGTAAAATGTTTCCGACCAATAGAGCCTTTTTGATGACGTAACATACAAATTAAATGCATTTTCTTATTTAGAATATCAGTGTCTGTTTTTACAAGGAGTTTGTTGTTGTCCTACTGCTTGTAATAGCCCAAACCGGATTTTACTTACCAATAATGTCGTACGTACGAAAGAAAATATATATCACGAATTAAAAGTAAAAACTGATTACTACAAGCATTAGTATACGACGGCCAACACATTCGATATATATACTCTGGTATTCTGAACCCAAAAATTTAAAATATATCAAGTATGAAATAGTAATCGCCAACAAGGATCTGTTATCACAAACATCTTAGAATGGCTGCAAACTCAGGACAGTCCCTTTAAGATATCAGCTTTATCGTGCCACCAGTAGGGCAGGATATCCTCACTTTTTGCGAACACCTGATATCATCACTGTTACGACGGTGATTCATGAATGCATGCCATCACAGCTGTAATTGTTCTAATGAGTTGTGGCCATTGCTAGTTTTGATTTCGTAATCGTCTTAGAGTGGCAGTCACGAGATGGTGGAAACGGGATGAAATAATAATAATAATAATAACAATAATAATAATAATAATAATAATAATAGATTTTTATTTCAGATCAGTGATCCATAGAACATATTTAAACATCACATAAAAAACTGATTACATAATATACAGTAGCTTGTGTCAGCGATTTACACACAGATTTGACGTACACATTTGTACACCGCAGGTGGGCAAGTAGGTCGTTTGAAGTTGTTTCGATTCTGCTCTTCAACGAATATGCTGTTGAGCGAAGTAAAGCGCCAAAGCTTTTTACTCGATGACTGACAAACATCTTGCTGGCACTGTATGGTCGTCGTTGTCCGATCATCCATCGGTATGCATTATTATAACATATGTTAAGATCCTTCATGGTGTCCTGTGTAAATGTCACCCATAATGCACCCGCTAACAAATTACTACAATAACACACAAATAATTTTGTTTTAACAGATTCTGAACATTTTGCAAATCGCCGCAACAGCATGTTTGCACGTACACAAAGGGCTCTATACTGTACATCACCACACACATATATCGAAGGCACATTGATCAACTTCAGAGCTTCTGACTCAATTCACATACAAACAGTTTCCATTGTATTATATATATAATATCATAAACTTCTGCAAATTGCTCGCAATAAACAGTAAAGGATCTTCTTGGGAGTGGCTGTCCTCCTATAAACGAACCAACTAACAAGGTCGACACTAATGTTTTATAGTATTATTTTGTATTCGAATTTTGTTTTATTGATAGGTACGTGACACAACGACATACACATGTTATCTGGACACATACTGATGAATGAAGGGAGTAAAAAGGTGTCCAATCCTAATTTTTCCTGCATGTTCTCAGAATAATACATATAGTTTCTACTGGTCATATATATATATATATATATATATATATATATATATATATAATTATCGAAGTATTATGCCAGAGGCTCGCATAATACAATTTTTTATTTCCAATACATGATATTAACGATACCGAAAAACACTGGTAATACCAAGTATACTGGCCCTGTATTCACTTATCTCCTTTCCACTTCAATCTGAGAAAACTGCACTGAAAACTTTGGAATGCACTTAAAAATCGGAAACTTAACTTTTGCTAAATATTTTGCTTTTAGATGCTAACAGTTATTTGTTTTAGTATAAACCTTAAAAGTTTTGTCTGCTAATAATAATAAATCATGATGTAATTAGATGAAGAACTATTTAATTTATTCTGGCTCCTGGAACTTGAACACAAACAGCTCCAACCAGCATGCCAGACCAAGCTATTTAAACAGTTTTTCTTACAGTCCAGCATATGTGACAAATTGTGTGAAATCTCAAGTCAAGAATAATATTATCTTGCAGTGAGTCCACGTAGCATACAGTAAACGTTTAATTTCGCAGCATCATCATCCTGTGTGCACAGTAACGCTTATCCTACACTGAGATGGTAAATTGTGCTCCCTGGTATTGTAACAGGTTGCTAGAAGCTCTTAACAACTTTAGAAAAACAATTTGTCAAACAAAGCAAAACCTTAAAACCAGTTATAACAGATATATTTGTTATACTAATTATTACATGAAATGTAAGCTATCATACCAGTTATAACAGATATATTTATTACACCAATTAAACACGAAATGTAAGCTATCAGAGTAAACTGCACCACCTGTAGTGTTGAGCTACTGACTGAATTAATAATCAACCGTTAAGTTAAGTTAATACGTTTAATGATTTTTAATACACAGTAATTTAACGAAACAAAATGAATACAGGGCCAGTAACTATATTCGGCATTTTTCTTTAAAAGTTTTCACTCGTTCTAAAGTGTCTACGTTTTGACATGTTCTAAAACAAAATTATGTTCTTCAACTTAATGATTTAAACAGCAATTTAGAGAGAATATTTTATTTCCAATACATGATATTAACGATACCGAAAAACACTGGTAACACTGGAAATATATTTGCAATCAGCGTATAATGATTCCTAGCAGAATGCGCATTTTCGTAGGTTTTACAAAAATGCATTCAAATCTCATCGTGTGTAAGATGTTTGCATGCAACATGGGTCAGATGTTACTAAAACAATGTTTAGAAGTTATATGTGATTAAAACTTACTAAAATAATATGACATTAGCAAATAATTACCACAATTCTACTGTCCATGCAAGTAATACTACTAAAGGTACCTGTGTTGAAACCAAAATCTATTGATTGATATACTTTAAATTGCACATATATAAATATATATCTAAATACAGTTTAATGCATTCGTCATCAGCACTGATCTGGTGCGTGATTAAGTATAATGTTTGTCTAATGCGCTCGTAGAATGATATACATGTACACCCACACATTTTATTTAAACACACTATAGCAGTAACCACTTTGTTATAATGTCCAGGGATATCTCATCATTGGAACGTTTGAAATGCTACAATTATTCCAGTTAATGTAGTAATATCTAGATATTTTAGCCCAGAAAATATGCATTTGCATACATTTCAACTACTACAATGAACAATATTTATTATTAGTATGCATTTTTATTTTATGCCATTTATATAAAGGGGATCGCTTCTTCTAACCAATTAGTTATAATATGAACTACCATGAACGGACTCCGATTTAAAGAAAAATACTTAACCTGTATCTACTAATTCATGTTCAACTATATGTCAAATATTATATAATGTCTATAAAATATACAATGACTAGAAAAGTTACAGTCCTGTGATGATGCCTTTGAAATAATATAAACTAATTTCCCTCTATGCTAACTAAATTAAAATATTTTATTGCGTATGGTCATAAAACATTTATCATTTTTGGGCCGGCATCCTTTTTACAATAAACAATTCTCAGGCATTTTCATTTTAAATTGCAACTTAAATTTATTTTTTATATAATATTCAAATTGTCTACAAAATACAGACATAGCTAGATCATAATTTTTAACTAAGGTTGTTGCATATGGTAGCCATGTTTAAAAAAAGAAAGAAAGAAAGAAAGGAATTTTATATTTAATGACACACTCAACACAACTACAGGTATGTGGTGTCAGACATGTGGTTAATGACCACAAATATATTTTAGAGAGGAAACTATGGGCAACTATTTTTATATTAGCACCAAGGGATCTTTAATATATGCATCATCCCACAAACAGGATAGTAGACCTACATATCATGGTCTGTAACACCAGTTGTGAAGCACTGGCTGGAACGAGAAATAGCCCAATGATTTCACTAACAGGGATCGATTCTAGACAGACTGTACACCAGGCCAGCACTTTACTACTGGGCTACGTCCTGCCCCCGGCAAATTAATTTAATTATATTATTTGTTTTCCTCTAATACACATAGTAACTATTCAGACTAAAATAAGGGAAAACAACTTTCCTGTTTAACTAGTTTCTCTGTCTCTGTTCAGTTAATATTTTCTTAACTGCGTGTTTCTTCCGTAGAACTAAATGAACTCTGCAATCACATAATACATAACCGGCATTTATTCAGCAACTAGTTAACAACACACACATTTTACCATATTCCAGATGTCTAAGAACTAAACACTTCCAGACCCTCTCCCCCCCCCCCCCCCCCCCCATTGTCTGCAGTCCATCTCAGATTATCACGAATGGACCGGTCATCGTGATGCGTAAACAGTCAATTCTAGCTACCTCAGCCAGAGTTGTTATTTCTTTGTAAGCCAAAACACCCAGCCAGAGATAGTTTACATAAAACACCTTCCCTGGATGTAAACACTTAGAGCTAGCATATGTCATTAGCCTGTCATGCGGTATGGCACCTAGGATTCAATCTTCTCAGACAGTTTACAGCCCACCACAATCCAGTGTTGTAAGCTAACGCGTTAAGTCTGTCAGCTATGGGTGATACTACACAATTCTAGAGAGACAGAATAAGGTAGTGATAAAAACATGGTTTTTGCCTTTTGTGGATATGGACATAAAAGATAATTGGTTTGGGTTCTGTTCTATAAAAGCATAAATAAATGATTGGTTTGAATGAGACACTGTGAAATGATAGTACACCTTCCCATGATGCTGACAAGGTGATTAACTCATTTTTGTATAATTCACCATATAATGGGTTCTGGCACTAACCCCTCATATATACCCTATATATATATATATATATATATATATATATATATATATATGTGTATATATATATATATATATATATATATATATATATATGTGTGTGTGTGTGTGTGTGTGTGTGTGTGTGTGTGTGTGTGTGATTATCAGAGTGCTTTTGGTATCATTAATACCATATATTAGAAATACAAATTGTATTATGCGAGCATATTGCATTAATTTATTCCTAATATATATATTGACGATACCGAAACACGAGGGTAATAATCTCTTAATCATATAATCTCAAGCTTAATAGAACGTGTTTTTGTAAAGTGAACACGCAACTTTAATTCTAGTACGTCATTACTAGATATTTAAATGACGTAAGAATATGTGGCGGGTGTCTTTTTGAATGGAAATGACGTCAAACTCAAATGACGTCATTTTGAATATCCTTACATAAAAATAAATTAGTGTGTAACGTTTGTGGGTTTTGTTTGTTTTGTTTTTGTGTGTTTTTTTTTTAACGCTGGATGTTTTTATGTCATGACTATGAATGCATACGTCAATTATGGAGTGTTACCCTAGGACGTTTGCGTAAATGTCAATAAACCTAGTGCCGTGACCTCGATTAATTTACATCTAATTTGCAAAGTTATAATATTCTTAAAGTGTGTGATCTATTTATTTAATTAATAGGGAGGCAATTATTGTTTAGTAGTTAAGTTGACGTTGATAAATACGCCAGGACACTTTTTTTTTTACAAAATGAATAAATGAATGAATTAATGAATGGTTAACGACACTCCAGCACGAAAAATACATCGGATAGTGGGTGTCAAACCACGTTTTGCAAATGCAAATTTAATTACCCGTCGAAAAATAAAAAGGTAAATTAAATATTTATAGAAAATTAGGAATATACACAATGCACACTCCCATGTGGATATATACTGTCATCTTGAATTACATGTACTACGGACAAACGTTTCACATATTAATTTCATGACAACGTTTTCATATGCGCAGCTTTAGTTAGAAAATAGTCGATGTGATGTCATTTGCTAAAATGGCGTATCAACGACAGTTGCGCTTTTTTGCTCTGTGTTCAAGTTTGCTATGTTTGCTACATGCAAATGCAATCGTTAGTATAGATACGCTTCTAGCGTGTGCTTCGATCTGTTCTAAATCCTTAAGATGTAGCTGGGTTGTGCAGTATGAAGACTCAAACCAGTGTTTTCCACACGAATCACTAGACTGCGATCTCGTGACCAAAAGACGTTCAGTGATCTACAGAAGACTATATTCCGAAGAAGCACTTAATATCAGTTGGAGATACTCTACGTTTGAACAGATGGATCCAGAACACATGAAATGTCCGTCCGCAATGTCATCATCCTGCGATATCCCAGCACCCATGCCCAACACCACTGTGGATTATCATTCAGTGTACCCGGGATCGAAGGCAAATTATATATGTAATGACGGCTTCTCGTTTTGTGGACCATCCACGAAGGGAGTGACCTGTTTGGTTAATGGATCATGGACTGAGTTGGATACAGGCTGCTCTCAAGATACGTTCACTAACGACGTCGAAGATCTAAAAGATGTACCATGTCCTCTAGAAGTTGGCTCCGCCATTGAAGTCAGCGGAGTACCATTGCAGGGACCAGGGTTTCAGATTCTACTGTATGACCAGCCAGCACAAAAGCATGTCTTACAGGTGAACGTTTCTTACCCCTACAGAGTCGATGGACAAACATATAAAGGTCACGTTGATCTCAGTAGTCGTGGTGCGGATGGTAAACTGACGGAAGAAGACAGATCTGACACATTTCCATTCAAACTGTCGAAGACATTCAATCTTACGATCGCTGTGAAGGTAGAGCAGTATGTTTTATTTGTTGGCGGTCAATGGTGTGCGGGTGTCAAACATCACTCCCAACTAAAAACGGTTACATCATTCATGGTTTCGGGTAACGTCACTGTAAACCACGTTATCTTTCGTCACTGAACAGCTGCACCGTGTTTGATGGTTTAATGGCGTGACCACGTAAAACGCAAATTAACTGAATTATTAAAGAAAACAGAGGTAGTTTATATATAAATTAGTGAAGTATTATTTGACTTGCTGTACAGCAAGAGGTCAGCACTGGCAATGTGATTATCTCCACGAATTGGGATCTTTTGTCTACAAACAAACTGCCACTCTAGAACACTACATCATTTCGCCATCTGAAGGACAACTGCCATATAGATTACATTATGAAATATACATCTGTTCCAGACAGGCATATTATACATAGATACATACATACAAACATACATACATACATACATACATACATAGTAGAGATCAAAAACGCCATCTGTAGCAGGGCACAATATTTCACGAGAATCGTTCTAGTAACCGATGAATTAGATCTACTTATAGTCCCATCCTTTTATATAGCAAAAAAATTGTAAATAATTTCGTTTCGACGTAAGAAAAAAAAGTAAAACTATTTTGGAAAAAATGAGACAATTTTTATGTGCAATGAGACCAGGCCTGAGTTCAGCCAGACCGGGGCAGAAAAACGTTAGCGAACGTTAGCGAAGCGTCTGCTGGCTGAACTTGGGGCAGTTTGTTCAAACATTACGGTGAAGTGATACTTGACTGGCGGCGAAAAACATTTCAGTTTTATTAAAATGAAAGACCCTAGTTTGTAAACACTAAGGCATATTTTTCACTATTAAAGTGGTTTTTTTCATAACTCAAATCTGACATTGCAAATATTTTATTGTTTAGATTATCGATTTCTGTACATCCGAAATATTTCTGGTCACCCTGTTGTTTTTAATATCACAAAATACATTGTTCATATTAAACAACGGATTTATGGAGTAGAGTTAGTGTGTATTTTAGGGGTATTTCACTGTTTCAAAGACATAGACTCTGGTTTCACTCTGTTGTAACTTTATCAAAATGTGATACAAGTTTTTAAATTAACCAAAATTAGTGTCCATTATTATGGGTTGAAACTAGCTTTTAAACACTATGGCATATTTTTCACTATTAAAATCGTCTTTGGACAACAGAAATCGTGCAGTACATAGATTTTATTGTTTAGATTATCCATTTCTGTATATCCGAAGCGTTTCTGGTCACCCTGGTGTTTTTAATATCATAAAATGCAACAACCGCACGTGCTTCTGAGAAATAACGGTTATGGAAGAAGTTTGTTAAACGACACCACTAGAGCACATTGATTTATTAATCATCGGCTATTGGATGTCAAACATATGGCCATTTTGACACAGTCATAGAGAGGAAACCCGCTACATTGTTTCCATTAGTAGCAAGGGATCTTTTATATGCACCATCCCACAGGCAGGATAGCACATACCACGGCCTTTGATACATCAGTCGTGGTGCACTGGCTGGAATGAGAAATAGCTCAATGGGCCCACCGACGGGGATCGATCCTAGATGGACTGCGCATCAGGCGGGCGCTGTACCACTGCGCTACGTCCGCCCTGTAATGGTTATGGAATCGAGATATGGTCTATGTTAAAGGATAGTTCCCAGTTCATCGTCACAGACTCTAGTTTCACTGTGTTGTAACTCTATCCAAATGTGTTACAGGTTTGTAGAATAACTAAACGTAACTGTCCATGTTCACGGACTGAAACAAGAGTCTGCGCCTTAAAAAAAAAACTGAATCAGTCTGTCCAATCAGTAGTGGATACGAACATTTTATTTAAAAAAAAAATACACCGAGAGCAGTTTGTAGAAAATATAATTGACATGATATAATAATAATAATAATAATAATAATAATAATACGGCAAAAATAATTAAAATAGTGTTTTCAAAGATTGACCATCTAAACGACAATTTGTATATATCTACAGTTTACACAAAAGTGACTTTAAGTTGTGTAGTATCTAGGTTTATATCATCCATTAACGGTTTTTGTTGCAGATATCGCTGGCCCTATATCTTGCGATATCTCCTGCCATATTCTCCTAGGGGATATCGCTTCTTATAATCTTGATTGGTCAAATTTTAATCACGAGCCATTATTTTGTTACATCACTGTGTATGTTTCATAGCTAAACCTATCATTAGTGACGTCACGCCACTGTCATTCTGCTAGTTAACGAGTCTACCGCTGTCAAATATAGTAACATTCAACCCACGTTACTGACATTGTTTACAATTGTCGCAAATGAAAAGAATGATAATGGATGCTAAAAAGAATACCCCTCTCGTATCTTGTGATATCATAATTTATCGGCACTCGTTGATAAAAGTAACAAAATCCTCGGCAAGCCTAGGATTCCATACTTTTATCAACTCGTCCTGATAAATGATGATATCACAAGATACCCGGGGAGTATCTCCTCTCTCTCTCTCTCTCTCTCTCTCTCTCTCTCTCTCTCTCTCTCTCTCTCTCTCTCTCTCTCTCTCTCTCTCTCTCAACAGACAAGAATGTGCAGTTAAAAGTGTAATGGGACTCATCAATATTAGTATTACATAACTGACATACATGTATTATATTTTCTCTCTCTCTCTCTCTCTCTCTCTCTCTCTCTCTCTCTCTCTCTCTCTCTCTCTCTCTCTCTCTCTCTCAACAGACAAGAATGTGCAGTTAAAAGTGTAATGGGACTCATCAATATTAGTATTACATAACTGACATACATGTATTATATTTATTCTCTCTCTCTCTCTCTCTCTCTCTCTCTCTCTCTCTCTCTCTCTCTCTCTCTCTCTCTCTCTCTCTCTCTCATTTCTCTCAACAGACAAGAATGTGCAGTTAAAAGTGTAATGGGACTCATCAATATTAGTATTACATAACTGACATACATGTATTATATTTTCTCTGTCAAAACATCTACCGGTTTCTATAGAATTGTTTTCACATCAGTTCTAAATATACATTAATCTACAGTTCCGAGTGCATTCTCCAACTTAATCTATTATTCATTAAAATGAATTAACTTCCATTTTATCTTTTTTATTGAAATTATTGGTTAAAGGGACACGCCCTAGTTACGGCTAGTTGTTAACCATTACGACGTTGTTTTTCGCCATTAAACCCATTTTTTCACAAATATAATTGCACTTTACTTACATTTTATTATTTAGAATACACATTTCCATTCACCTGAAGTGCTTTTTGGTAATCCTGATGTTTGTGAAATCACGAAATGCATTTTTTGTATTTCTTAAAATGCCGCGCGCACTCGAGAAAAAACCGTTAAGCAAGCGAGGTCCAATCTATTTTTAGAGGGAATCTTCCTGTGTAAACGTCACAGACGTTGGTATACCACGTGACCGTTATCATTTTGGTTCGGTTTGTTTTCACGTACACGGTTCGCGCAATCAACATCCGATTTGTTGTCGTTTGCTTGTTGTTCATTTGTGAGATATTTCTTCACAGTTCGTGAACATTTTCAGTAACAATAAAGTTCAGACAAGTAAGTGTCTCAATACAAAACGTTACAAACCCTTAAAACCAATAATTTTGCTAAGTCTTACGATATCTGGAGAGGGGATACAACCAGGACAGAACAGTTGGAACATGTCCAGGAGAGGTGAAAGGAACGCACCCCAAGTCTGTGAAATTTGTCGTGACGTAGGCATTGTTGTGCTTCGAGCGACATCTACCGGTGACATCAGAATACCTACTTTCAAAATTATTTCAAGCAATTGGGACATGGGGATTCCCATGGTATTTATCGATATAAAACTCCATTTGATAAAAACGTGATCTAAGTGTGTTACAGGTTTGTAGATTAACCAAATTATAATTTATTTTCGCTGGATGGAACTAGGGTGTGCGGCTTTAAAATAACAAAGAATATTTACAAAACTAATAACCCCAAACCGTAGGATCCTTTCGGACTTAACCTGAACGATTCGGTCAGGAAACCCTCAGCAGTGGCTAGCTGGCATTAAGTGTGATGCACCTGCTAAATACGTAATCTCTGATTTCCGATTTAGTTTCCGACAATCATCGCTGTCTTCCGCCATAATAATTACTATCTCTAGTATCAGGTTTATAAGGCTTAAATCACATGTTTGTTTGGTAATGCAGATGTTTGGCCTCGTGGGCTAAAACGCTGTACTTTCCGTTTAAAATGAATACGTTCTGTCAGTAGTTGGTTCGACTTTCTTACCTGAATGCACAACTACCCCCCCCCCCCCCCCTCCCACAGGAGGAGTGGAGGAACATTCCTGTGGCTTATTTGAGATGTTTGTGCCAATCCTTTCCCCGTCGTCTTCACGCATGCTCACGGGCCATTGGTGGACACACCAGATACTGACCTTGATATGGGGGGCGGGGTGAACTTTTCGATTACGAATGCAACTCGATTACTGGTGATAACTGGCCATGTTTCCATGTGAATGTATCTCATGAATACCAGTCATTAATGTCATATTACATTATCCATCAATTCATTAATAGCTTGTCGTTATTTGCAATGAAAAGTTGTTTTTGCGTTTTCATTGTATGTCAGTATAGTTATTTTTCTATCTAATTTCTTTTTGACCGCCCGATCTAATCTAGCGACCAAATTTAATGAGTATAATTTTATTTATTAATTATATTAATTAGAGATGCGAATCAAAATTTTAAAGGCCCACTATTTATTTTTTTGGATGTAAATTTAAAATTGTCCCCTTAATTAAAAAAAAAAAAATCTGTCCCGAAACAAGTCACTGGCTCTCCAGAGACAGGCCCCGGGACGGACATGCTCGAAACTCTAGTGGTATATGAGCATGAACAAATTATTCGCACTCGTACCTGAATGCATAAAACTAATCCATCAGCCATAACAGTAGTGTGACGTCACAGGTATGGATTAAGCAATGTGAAACAATGATGAGTTTGTAAAAACAGTAACAAAGCAGCTTTAGACTCATTTGCTTGATACTTGCCTCGGTGGCGTCGTGGTTAAGCGATCGGACACAAGGCTGGTAGATACAGGGTTCGCAGCCCGGTACCGTCTCCCACCCAGAGAGAGTTTTAACGACTCAGTGGGTAGGTGTAAGGCCACTACACCCTCTTCTCTCTCACTAACCATTAACCAACTAACAACTAACCCACTGTCCTGAACAGACAACCCAGACAGCTGAGATGTGTACCCAGGACAGCGTGCTTGAAACTTAATAAGCACGAAAATAAACTGAAATGAATGAATTTGCTTGATGACTGTTAAAATATGTTTATTAAAAGATAAGGCTAAATAAAGGGGACAAAAAAACTAAGTTTGTTTTGTTTAACGAAACCACTAGAGCACATTGATTTATTAATCATCGGCTATTGTATGCCATTTTCACTTACAGTCATAGAGAGGAATCCCGCTACATATTGTCCATTAGAAGCAAGGGATATTTTATGTGCTCCATCCCACAGACAGCATAGAACATACCATGATACACTAGTCGTGGTGCAATGGCTGGAACGAGAAATAGCCCAATGGGCCCGCCAAATAAAGGAAACATTTTTCTTACAAAATCTGCTTAATAACACCATTTTACTCACATTATTATTATTATTATTAATAATATTATTATTATTATTATAAATACCGGCCTCGGTGGTGTCGTGGTTAAGCTATCGGATATAAGGATCGCTGTTACTGGGTTCGCAGCCTGGTACAGGCTCCAAACCCAGAACTAGTTTTAACGACTCCATGGGTCATGGGTAGGTGTAAGACCACTACCCAAACTTCTCTTTCACTAACAACTAACCCATTGTCATGGACAGCCAGTCCAGATATATGAGGTACGTGTGTGTGTGTGTGTGTGTGTGTGTGTGTGTGTGTGTGTGTGTGTGTGTGTCCAGGGCAGCGTGCTTTAATCTTAAATGCATATAAGCTCGAAAATAAGTTAAAATGAATGAATGAATAAATATCATTAATATTACTATTATTATTTTTTAAATTATTATTATTATTGTTGTTGTTGTTATACACGGTAACACTTTCATTTTGGGAACTTGCTTAGAAGTTGTTCAGAATGAGGAGTGGAGATGGGGGGGGGGACTGGGGGGGGGGGTCTAGAATGCAATGTGCTCCAATGGTGTTATTACAGCAGACGAAGAAGATAATACACTCGTTAATGGAATGCCATCTGTACCCACTGGGGACCCCGCAATCTAATAGCGTTCATATTTCACACTCGTTGTCTAAGAGTAATAAACTCGTTATCGCCGTTATAAACGAATGACTAACAAAAAAAGAAGCCCCGTTAGGAAGTCGGCAAAAATCACTTAATCTGTGGGGAGTTAAATCACTAGGCCAGGTGAACAAAGATAATGGAGTGAGATTCAAAACAAAGATGATTTTAAAAAGTCGATCGTGTGCATCGTATAGGGTGTATACTACCAAATCAAATCCCATAGACGACAATAGTAACATATGTGGCCTAAAACTCCTACCTGCAACGTATCAACCGACATAAACGCCACGGATATAAATACTACCACCCCATACACTTAAAGTGAATCAGAAAAAAATGGGGGTCAAGCTGCTAGTTTCTGAGATAACGGGTAGCGTCTATGACTACCCTAGTTTCGCACAAAATTCGAGTACTTTTTTTTACAGGTACCCCATACATGTTTCAAGCACAAGGCTACTTGACACATTGGTACTAGATGAAATAAAATTGCACATTTGTTTTACCCAGATGAAACTATCATTTTTTACAACCAACACACTCACATTTATAACCAATCACAGGACTTGTGGTGTTCACTTCTCTATCAAAAGTTGGGTGCACCTCGAACTTTGACCCAGCCGGAAGTTATTTGGTTTAGTACTACCTATACATGTTATACATGTGTAGATCTTAGAAAGATGGTACGTACGGAAGAGTCAAGTAGTTTCAAAAGTGATTATTTTATAAAGTCTTAACAGTTGGGAAATCCATTGTGGGATATGGGTATAGGTTGTTAAAGATTTTGTTTTTGACTCTTTGAAATTCAGTCTCTCTGTGACGGTACATGCTCTTATCTTTTCGCCTGTAGCGATGTTAATTGTTTTAGAGGGCCGTGTGCAGCTTGGTTACGTAATACCCCCGCGCGACGGTGGTAGAGCTGCGTCCCAATATGCACTTAGACCAGATGTGGAGGTCATGTGGCCAGTAGTTACGTAATAACTCCGGTAGTGCGGTTTACGACCGGGGTATTTCTAGCGAACTGGCGACAGTAAGTCTGGCCATCTAAGAAAAAAATACCGTCCCTGGGAGTTGTGGAAATATCACATGATAGGTGAGGTACCGCGTTGTGCCCACAGGCGATATTCGCTGTCTCTGAGATTTTGGAATAAATAGATAGGATTTTAGTTATATCAGGGGAGAAACATTGGAAGTATCCAGGGGAACGGACGTCGTCTAAATGAACGAACTATATTATTTCAGACCGGACTTGGTAAATATATTTTTCTGCTCTGTTGTATAACCTTGACGTGATTGATGTGATTTTAAATATTTTAATACTGTATTATACCAATATTATTTAGACAGTGTCTCCGGTAATCTGACGAAGTAAATTGTAGGCTTCACTGTTCTAAAATAATTAAAGCTTACCCAGTCATCCTAGAGGACCTAGGTAAACTGTAGGTTATTGTCTTTATTGTGATAGGTACCAGTATTAATTTTGTATTATAAGCTAACTGAATGAGTATTTAAAGGTTAATTAAAAATTAACCAGTTAGGAATAGAGTTGTAATTCCTTTATTAATTAAGTTCCCCTGGCAGCGTTTCTCAATTATCACACGTGTGTGTGTGTTGTATCACGGTGAAGTGATTAGAATATTGTGTAAACTAGACACCTAGTAACTAATTAAGTGATTAGCTCTGGGTTGTTATTATATTGTTGTTGTTAATTAACTACTGCGGCAAGTACATTTGTCAGCGTTAGAGTTAATACAGATTCCAAAGTGTATTGTGTTTTGTTGTGTTTTCTAGTGAACTAAACGAGCTATATATATATATATATATATATATATATATATATATATATATATATATATATATATATTTATAATTTATATAAGATCTTATCTCTGATTATACCTAGAGCCGAGCCACTCGGGTATTAAACTGCCCGATACAGAGAGATCTAATAGATATACAGTTAGGAGAGATATTTGGATAATCGTGTTTTATTCAGTTACGGGTATTATAGGATCCCCGTGACACTCTCTCTAGATCTATTTAAGCATGTATAGTGTGGGACCTTTCAGTCTGCAATGTTCATGTTTATCTATATTAATACGAACTGTTACTATGGTTTTCAACCGAGAGTCTGCTCTCTCTCTCTCTCTCTCTCTCTCTCTCTCTCTCTCTCTCTCTCTCTCTCTCTCTCTCTCTCTCTCTCTCTCTCTCTCTCTCTCTCTCTCTCTCTCTCTCTCTCTCTCTCTCTCTCTCTCTCTCTCTCTCTCTTTCTTTCTCTTTCTCTCTCCCCCCCCCCCAGTAGCTGTTTTTTTATTGGGCGCATGGCGCTGGTGACTTGGTCATCACCTAGGAGCAGCCAGTGAAATTGTTAACACACGTACATTTGTAAATGTTCTATCAAAAATAACACATGATGTTCTCACCAACGGGCGTGTTAGAAAAAAACAACTTATAGTAAAGTATAAATACATCTCAATAAATAGGAATAGTTCTATAATATATTTTCTTCTACTATTTTAAATATTTTGAATCGCAGAGATTTCTTTAAATTCTTGTTTATAGGATTTGAAATCGGCATATTGGTTACTGTAGATTTGTATGTTGAATTTATTAATATATTATAAACCAATATCACTTGCATTTGACCTTCTCAAATGCTTACTTCGAAATATTTATTTAATGGCTTGAATTGTTAGAGAAATACAGTCTATAACACGCGTGCGATCTAGCTGAACGCGACCAAAATTTTAGCATACTGAAAGGATGCGTGCGTTTCCTGTTGAGAAGCGTGATGTCGAAGATGTGAATGTAACAAAAAAGCCATCTGTACAGAAATACTAAACCCTTATTTGATAATCAGGTAATGCTATTCCCTGAAACGGACGGTGGTCGAAAATCAGCACAATATATTGATTTGTCGCCAGGATGACTTTCATTCTGTCGTTGTATGTCGCTCGGTGATCTGGCAATAACTTGAACCTAATATGACCGAATTTCTAGTCACTTAATGACATGCGACTTTCCAAAGACGCCAAACATCCACCAGTTTATACATCCCTGGAATCCAAGAAACCTGTTATATATGTTGTGTACCTTCTCGTGCATGTAGTTTTAGGTGCGCTAGGATCGATCCCCGTCGATTGGCCCATTGTGCTATTTCTCGTTCCAGCCAGTATTCCACAACTGGTACAACAAAGGCCGTGGTATGTACCATCCTGTCTGTTGGATGGTGCATCTAAAAGCTCCCTTGCTTCTAATCGAAAAGATTAGCTCATGAAGTGGCGACAGCGGGCTTCCTCTCTGAATATCTGTGTGGTCATTGACCATATGTCCGACGCCATATAACCGTAAATAAAATGTGTTGAGTGCGTCGTTAAATAAAACAGTTCCTTCCTTCCTTCATTTTAAGTGCGGCCCTGATACAGGTCCACCATCACTACAATAGACTCTTATTCTTGAGTGCGACGTAGCCCAGTGGTAAAGCGTTCGCCTGATGCGCGGTCGGTCTAGGATCGATCCCCTTCGGTGGGCCCATTGAACTATTTCTCGTTCCAGCCAGAACCACGACTGGTATAACAAAGGCTGTGGTGTGTGCTAGCCTATCTACGGGATGGTGCATATAAAACATTCCTTGTTACTAATGGAAAAATGTAGCGGGTTTTCTTTCCAAGACTATATTTCTGAATTACCAAAATTTCACATCCAAATAGTCGATGAATAATGAAGCAATGTCATCTTGTGGTATCGTTACACAAAACAAACTTTAACTTTTTTTCTTTTTACATAGGTTTACTCCATACCAATACAGCATGTAATATATGACTTGTTGTGTTTGTTTGTTTGATTTG
Source organism: Gigantopelta aegis (assembly GCF_016097555.1). Classification (NCBI taxonomy): domain Eukaryota; kingdom Metazoa; phylum Mollusca; class Gastropoda; order Neomphalida; family Peltospiridae; genus Gigantopelta; species Gigantopelta aegis. The sequence goes on along the minus strand of NC_054700.1, from coordinate 9,431,525 downwards.
GTTTTCTTTCTTTTTTCTTTTTTTTTTTTTCATTTTCATATTTTACAGCCATACGACCAGTCACGTGCACATTTGACGATAACATGTGTGGATGGCACCAGGACAGAGACGACGAACTGGATTGGTCGAGAGCAAAGGGGAGATCACCCGACTATAGTTCCGGTCCTCTTGCTGATCACACAAGTCAGGGTATGTTGTGCGAATGCAGTGTAATATTAATTATACTGTAGCAGCGAGGCGGGACACAGCCAAGCGGTAAAGCGCTCGCCTAATGCGCGGTCGGTCTAGGATCGATCCCCGTTGAATGGGTTCATTGGGATATGTGTACGGCGACTGACTTGTATAACCGTGAGATAATGCATATAATTTGTCGAAAATGTGAGATTCCTCTCTAAGACTACATGTCAGAATTACAAAATGTTTAACATCCAATAGCCGATGATTAATTAATCAACGTGGTGTCATTAAACAAAAACAAATTTTAGCTTTAACTTTTATTGTAGCAGCGACCCCGACCTCACAGCTACCTGAAATAACTATAGTTCAAAATGTGACGTTGAACAACGTTTTTTCTGGTTCCAACCAGTACACCACAAAGGCCGTGGTATATGTTTTCCTGTCTGCGAGAAAGTGCATATAAAATATCTCTTGCTGATAATGGAAAAATGTAGCGGGTTTCCGCTGATGACTACGTGTTAGAATTACCAAATGTTTGACATCCAATAGCCGATGATTAAATTATCAATGTGCTCTAGTAGTATCATTAAACGAAACAAACATTTTTAAAGAATGATTCCTCGCCCTACCTCTCCTAGATGGCGATGGGTAGGAACAGTTAAAAGAATGATTCCTCGCCCTACCTCTCCTAGATGGCGATGGGTAGGAACAGTTAAAAGAATGATTTCCTCGCCCTACCTCTCCTAGATGGCGATGGGTAGGAACAGTTAAAAGAATGATTCCTCGCCCTACCTCTCCTAGATGGCGATGGGTAGGAACAGTTTAGATAATTATTCCTCGCCCTACCTCTCCTAGATGGCGATGGGTAGGAACAGTTAAAGGAATGATTCCTCGCCCTACCTCTCCTAGATGGCGATGGGTAGGAACAGTTTAAAGAATGATTCCTCGCCCTACCTCTCCTAGATGGCGATCGGTAGGAACAGTTAAAAGAATGATTCCTCGCCCTACCTCTCCTAGATGGCGATGGGTAGGAACAGTTAAAAGTCAGTTTGCATTGTTTTACGACACCACTAGAGCACAGTGATTTATTAATCATCGGCTATTGGATGTAAAAAATTCGGTATTTTGTTTTTACATATAGTCTTATAGAGGAAACCCGCTACATTGTTCAATTACTAGCAAGGGTCTTATATATATATATATATATATATATATATATATATATATATATATACATATGCATACATATATATATACATACCTATACATATACACATACACATACACATACACATACACATACACATACAGATACATATACATATACATATACATATATATATGTGTGTGTGTGTGTGTGTGTGTGTGTGTGTGTGTGTGTGTGTGTGTGTGTGTGTGTGTGTGTGTGTATGTATGTATGCGTTTTGTTTAATGACACCACTAACCACTAGAGCACACTGATTTATTAATCATCGGCTATTGGATGTCAAACACTTGGTATATATTTTGACATATAATCCTATAGACCAGCCGCGTACCAAGCGAGCGCTTTACCAGCGGACTACGTCCCGCCGCTGTGGTGAAAACGGCGAGCGATGCATCATAGCACGGTTTAAATGACTTTATGGAGAGGTTTTTACCCATAGCGTTAAATTGAATTGAGTTCATTTGCTAACGACGAGAATGTGTGCAACCGGAAAAGATAAATCGACTTGATTCCTAAACGTCGTCGAGGCGTTGCATAAAACCCTTCAGATGGAATTAATCAAAAATAACTTTATTATTAAAAAAAAAAAAACAATTCAATAAGAAAACCTTCAAGAGCAAAATCATCATCGAGTGGTATTTTTAACAAGTGAATTAGAGAAACGAGTGGGGAGAAAAAAATGTTGTATTTAGCGACGCACTCAGCACATTTTTCCATTACGGTTATATGGCGTCGGACATATGGTTAAGTACCATACAGATAATGAGAGAGGAAACCCGCTGTCGTCACGCGATATGCTACTGTATGCAGCATCCCATAGACAGGATAGTACACAATACGGCCTTTGTTACACAACTTGTGGAGCAATGACTGGAACGAGAAGGAAAGGAAAGGAAATGTTTTATTTAACGACGCACTCAGCACATTTTATTTACGGTTATATGGCGTCGGAGAAAGGAGAAATTGCCGAATGGGTCCATCGACGGGGATCAATCCTAAACCGAGCGCGTTACCATTGGCAAAACACGGGTAGGAAACAAAGAGAAAGAATGAATGAATGAATGAATGTTTAACGACACCCCAGCACGAAAAATACATCGGCTATTGGGTGTCAAACTATGGTAATGCAAACTAACAAAGTGATGAACCAAAATCAGTATAACAATTCAAGATGTAAACAAAAACACAGTGTATAGAACTGTGCAAAAATACAAATATCACAGATAGATACTGACTTTTACTCAAAATTTCAATTTTGTGCTGTATTGGCCATTCTCAAAGAGAATGTTACACCCCTGCACCACGGTGAGGTTACAGCACGCGCAGGGGAAGAATGTTTTATTTAACGACGCACTCAACACATTTTATTTACGGTTATATGGCGTCAGACATATGGTTAAGGACCACACATATATTGAGAGAAGAAACCCGCTGTCGACACTTCATGGGGTACTCTTTTCGATTAGCAGCAAGGGATCTTTTATATGCACCATCCCACAGACAGGGTGATACATACCACGGCCTTTGATATACCAGTAGCCTATGAAGTGGCGACAGCGGGTTTCCTCTCTCACTATCTGTGTGAATTTATACTTGTACAAAACCTATAAAAACCAAGGTATTGATTAAATTTTAAAGCTATCGATTTGATCTCTATCTTTTCGAAAGCATTTTCTGTATTACAAGCATCAATATTTAAGTCATTTGAATGTCATCTAATTAATTAATAATTACACTTAGACGGGTTCTTTCAGCATCGTGTTACTATTATATTTTCTTACTGTCAAGTCGCACATTTTGTAAGTTTGGGATGTTGTTCATGTATCTACTATATAATTATTATATACGCCTGCCTACCAGCTTGTGTGCAGACAAATAACCTACATGTATATATATATATGCATGGATATAGATATTAAATAATTAAACTGTCTCTCTCTCTCTCTCTCTCTCTCTCTCTCTCTCTCTCTCTCTCTCTCTCCTCTCTCTCCTAATTACTCTAACCTCTCTCTCTCTCCTTTCTCTCCTTCTCTCGCTCCTCTCTTGTTCCACTCTATCTTTTTCTCTCTTCTCTCCCTTCGCTCCATCTTTGTCTTTCTCTCAAACCCTCTCACTCTCTTTTTTCTCCTTCTTCTTCCCTTGCTCCTCCATCTCTCTCTATCTCTCTTCTCTCTCATCTTCTCTCTCTCTCTCCTCTCTCTTATCTCTCTCTCCATCTCCCTTCCTCTCCTCTCTCCCTAGTTTTTCACGTCCTCTCGATCCATCTTTGTATTTCACTCTCTCTCTCTAACTCTCACTCTCTCTTGTTTCCTTCCTTCTTCTATGGTCCATCTCTCTCTCTCTCTCCTCTCTCTCTCTCTCTCTCTCTTTATTATCTCTTCTTTCTCCCACCCCCCCTATCTCTCTATATCCCTCTTCCCCCACCCTATCTCTCTCTCTCTCTATTCCCTCTTGTTTCCTTCCTTCTTCTCTCGCTCCATCTTTGTCTTTCTCTCAACCCTCTCACTCTCTTTTTTCTCCTTCCTTCTTCCCTTGCTCTCTCTCTCTCTCTCTCTCTCTCTCTTTTCTCTCTCTCTCTCTCTCTCTCTCTCTCTCTCTCTCTCTCTCTCTCTCTCTCTCTCTCTCTCTCTCTCTCTCTCTCTCTCGTTTCCGTCCTCTCGATCCATCTTTGTCTTTCACTCTCTCTCCCCCTCTCACTCTCTCTTGTTTCCTTCCTTCTTCTCTTTGTCCACCTCTCTCTCTCTCTCTCTCTCACCTTTCCCCCAAACCCCTCTATCTCTCTCTCTCCCCTCTTCCCCCACCCCTCTCTCTCTCGCTCTCCCTCTTCCCCACCCCTCTCTCTCTCTCTCTCTCTCTCTCTCTGTGTATGTCTCCGCGCGCGCATGTGTGTGTGTGTGTGTGTGTGTGTGTGTGTGTGTGTGTGTGTGTGTGTGTGCATTCTGTCTCGATTCGAAGTTATGTTATGATTATGAATCTGTACTATATGCTGGACGGGCAAATATTCAAATTATTATGTCAAATCAGAATAAATTATCGTGGCTAGAGTGGTTTCGAGAATAGTCGGTCACTGCATGTGTGTCAGGGTCAGTGTTGATCAATGTAATGATTTTCCTCCAGTACCTACTAAAATGAACTGGTAAGTAAGCCATAGTATTCATAAATCTATGGGTGTAGACAATCTCATTTCCAAACGGCTTTAGTTTATGTTCAGCTAGAGATCATTATAGTGTATCATGGACTTTGTGGGTGCTTCTGGCTAAGTATAAATTGGCGCCGGGTAGCTAAACAACGTTCTATTTCCGACAAATGAGTCCGATAAAATGAGAAAAATAATGGGTTAACACGTGTTTCAGCATGCTACGTAAAACTCTGCACTTTGTGTCAATGTTTTGTTGTGTCTTTGGCACAGAAAATAATGTATAATGGTAGTACTAAACCAAATAACATCCGGCTGGGTCAAAGTTCGAAGTGCACTGAATTTTTTTATCTAGAGCAGTTAATACCACAAGTCCTGTCATTGATGATACATGTGACAGTGTTTGCTGCTGTAAAAAAACAAAAAACAAAAACAAACCAAGAAAGAGGTTCATTTCCGTCCTTCTGTCTGTCCGTCTATTACGTTTGTTCGTCCGTCTGCCCAACATATAGTTTTGTGGATTTTTTTTTTTGGCCTGAAATTGTGTGTATTGCTTTATAATGTACTGATACAAAACACGTTTGACTTTCATTGCAAAATTTACCCATTTTGACGGAGTTTTGACCCTTGAACTTATGATAAGTGAAATTTTGTTTTCCGGACTTTTTTCAAGTCTTGAGATATTGAGCTGAAATTTTGTGTATAGCTGTATAATATACTGTTACAGATCAGGTTTGGCTTTCATTGCAAATTTACCCATTTGCGACGCAGTTATAGCCCTTGAACGTAGGAGAAGTGAAAATGTGTTTTCTAGACTTTTTCAGAAGGTTTTGAAATATTGAGCTAAAATTGTTGCTTAAACTACTCTCATAATGCTTGTTTCATCTAGTACCACTGTGTCAATTAGCCTTGTGCTTGAAACATGTATCGGGTACCTGCAAAAAACAAAGTACTCAAATTTTGTGCGCAACTAGGGCAGTCATAGACGCTACCCGTTATGTTTGAAATGAGTAGCTTAACCCCCATTTTTCTGATTTACTTTACGGGTGAGGGGTGTCAGTATTTATATCCGTGGCGTTTGTGTCGATTGATACGCTGCAGGTAGGAGTTTTAGCCACCTATATTACTATTGTCGTCTATAGGATTTGATTTGGTGGCATACACCTATAAACACGTTCATGTTTATCTGTATGGTTTTAGGTATTTGTTTCTTTGATATTAGTTCGTTACTGAAGCGCGGTCGGTCTAGAATCGATCCCCGTCGGAGGACCCTTTGGGCTTTTCCTCGTTTCAGCCATTTCTCCACAATTAGTGTAACAAAGGCCGAGGAATGCACTTTCCTGTCTGTGGGATGATACATATAAAAGATCCCTAATTGCTAATCGACTAATCGAAAAAGAAGGAAGGAAAGAAAATGTTTTATTTAACGACGCACTCAGCACATTTTATTTACGGTTATATGGCGTCGGACATAGGGTTAAGGACCACGCAGATATTGTTGCCACTTCATGGGCTACTCTTTTCGATTAGCAGCAAGGGATCTTTTATATGCACCATCCCAGGATAGCACACACAACGGCCGTTGATATACCAGTCGTGGTGCACTGACTGGAGCGAGAAATAGCCCAATGGGCCCACCGACGTGGATCGATCCCAGACCGACTGCGCATCAAGCGAACGCTTTACCACTGGGCTACGTCCCGTCACGCTATTCGAAAAGAGTAACCCATGGAGTGACGTCAGGGGATTTGTCTCTATTAATCTCTGTGGTCGTTAACTATATGTCTGACGCCATATAACAGTAATATGTTGAGTTCGTCGCTAAATAAAATATGTCTGTTTTTCTTTCATTCTTTCCAATCTAGGGGTGGGATCTAGCTCAGTTGGTAGAGCGCTCGCCCGAGGTACTTGCGTAGTAGGATCGAATCACCTCAGTGGACCCATTCTCTGATTGGATATTCCCCGCCCCAACCAGTGCACCGCGACTGGTATATTAAAGGCTGTGGTATGTGCTATCATGTCTGGGGAAGTGCATATAAAAGATTCCTTGCTGCTAATGGAAAAAAATGTAGCGTCATTCCTTTCTAAGACTAAATGTCAGAATTACCAAAAGTTGGACATCCAGTAGCCGATGAAAAGTGTTCTAGTGTTGTCGTTAAACAAAATAAACTTTTATCTTTAACGTTTTGTTTTTTTCCAGTCTAGAGTCTAAAACGTGTTCCATGAACTTCATTTCATTTCAACTTATTTTCGTGCTTATATCCAATTAAGGTTCAAACACGCTGTCCTGGGCACACACCTCAGCTATCTGGGCTGTCGGTCCAGGACAGTGGGTTAGTTGTTAGTCGTTAGTGGTTAGTGAAAGAGAAGAGGGTGTAGTGGGCTTACACCTACCCATTGAGTCGTTAAATCTCGCTCAGGGTCGGAGCCGGTACTGGGCTGCGAACCCTGCCCCTACCAGCCTTATGACCGACGGCTTATTCAGGACACCACTGAGGCCGGTTCCATGAACTAATATCGGCTTACCAATGTGCTGTATTATTTGCACACTGCAAATTCACATTTGAAAGTTTGAGGTATGCCTGCGTTGTAATACTACTATAATGTACCTGTCCGTCAACCTCAATGCCTGCCCTTCCCACTTCTCTCCTCAATTTTATTTTATGGAGAAAAAAAAAATAGAAGAAAAACAAAGATCCAAATATTTATTCAGAAGCGAAGCAAACTGAGTCATTAGTACAATTTTCGCTACGAGCCCGGAGAAATAAAATCTCGCAGAAGCTCAAAAAGTGAGCACACATTCCTCGGGGTCAGTGGTGCATATGTATATGTCAAGAAGCCACAGCAGTCTAGGACACGACGTTCGTGCACTTTGCATAGCGATGAGTCGCTAAGAATATGGAAAGCCGCAGAAACCAGACAATAGAGTTGAGTGGTTGAGTGTAATAATCATACAGATGCAATCCTCGGTTTATAGTGAAGAGCCAACCTACATAGAAGTCGTAGTTAATGGAAATAAGTATTAAAATAAATATGTTTGCATTTTTTTTTAAAAGAAAAACAAAAAACACCCCCAAAAACCAAACAAATAACTATTAATAATAATAATAGTAATAATAATAATAATAATAATAAACAATAAAACCTAATACACAAGTAATTAATCCACAAAAACAAAAAAACCCAATAACCAAGAAAAACAACCCTCACCCACCCCCATCCCACCCCCACCCCCAAAAAAACCCCCCACCAACCAACAACCCCCAAACAAAAAAACAAAACACGGTATCTGTCGCCAGTTGGCACAATGGTGTGGACAACCTGAACCTAATTTGAAAATTTGGAAATATTGAGAAGTCTATCTCCATTCTGGTTTGTCAGTCCGTGCCCCCGACTGGTATATCAAAGGCCGTGTCTGTGGTATGGGCATATAAAAGATCCCTTGCTGCTATAAAAAAAAGCCGGTGTTTGGTGGTCCTTAACCATTGGACGCGCCGATTAACCGTAACTAAAATTGTGTTGGCATTAAAATTAAACGTTTCTTTCTTCACTACTTGAGTTATCTTTCAAATGCTGTTGTATTGTTGTTGTTGTGGTGGGGGTCGGTATTATGTAAGACAGCCAAAGACGTATGATATCTTAAAATGTTTGCCTTTCTTAGGACCGAAGGATAGTACCACTTTCTTGGACGGAGATTCTTCCAAAACGAGGGAGGAAAAGGAAACTCATTCAGTAACTTCTTACACTGAATGCACCAGTACAGAGTTCAGTTTTGGTACCACAGAATGGGACATGGAATCGAAGCTGTCGGTATTTAGCAGGCAGTAGCACGGAAACACTGCCTGAACTTTGGTCCAAACATGGACGCAAGGACTCTAGTTGGATTTAGCCAAGCCATATGCTGCAGCCCGGTCAATTAGAAGGTGGGCGATTTTCAATTCCAACGTACCTTGTTATGTCTTTAGAACGACCAGCAAAATTGCGCCAAACGGTCCTTCATCAAAAAGGCGCTACTTCTTTTCCTTTGGCGTAATCATTTAGGGGACATCAAGATTAACATAGTACCATCAAACCCCCGCCTGTTCCGGGTGACGGTCGGACTGCTGGTGCGCCCTTGCACAGCCAGTGCAGGCGGTACATCCTTCACCCACCCCACCCCTTTCATGTCCTGGGCGGATGAACCGGCTGAGGCCGGTACTTGTGCCCAGGACAGGCGTACGCTACAACCGTGTTTCTGAATATGCCACGTTTAATCCACATTGTCCTATTGCCAGTTCATCCCAAATCTACAAGTATCGACCTGGGTCATTTGGTGGATTGTTTTTTTTCAATGGAGGCTTTATGTAGAAAAAAAAAATAAGAAAAAAAAAGAAATTTCGCAGCGATCAATTTTTGTATCGGGTGTATCGCATACACACAGTCTTGTTTGGCTCTTAAGGCAGAAGATAAAAGGCCATAGAAAAATCCCCAAGTATGCCCACGATGAGCACTAAGAGGGAGAGAGATTGTGCCCCCCCCCCCCCCCCCCATAATATGCTAGAATAGAATCAATAATACCATACAGTACAATTCTACTGGACCACAAACAAAAGGGTAGTTGTTGTTCAAAACCGCTTGAGAAAAAATCGACTTCCTGCTGCCGCTCTGCGAATCAATATCACTGACTTTAAAAACAATAATCATGATAATTATCTAAATTTTAAAGATGCCTTGAGTTTTTTCCGTTAGTCCGTTAAGGTTAGTGAAGAGAAGAGGGTGTCTTGGCTTACACCTCCCATTGATCGTTAATCTCGCTCGGGTCGGAGCCGGTAATGGGCGGCCTAACCCTGTGCCCCTGCCCCTACCGCCTTATGACCGACGGCTTTATCAGGACAC